>NW_027477786.1:0-56394 GCF_051020955.1 Megalopta genalis | reverse complement strand
CTACAAATCAATGCGATGTATAAAGTTTATCTTCAAATCCATGCGAAACAAATGATTTAGCTACAAATACTTGCGATATAAGTGATATAGATTCAAATGCTGGCGAAATAAACGAGTTGGCTTAAAATCCATGCGAAACGCATGTTGTAGCATCAAATCAATTGCGATGTAGAAGGCTTTTGCTTCAAATCCATGCGAAAGAAATGCTTTAGCTTCAAATACTTGCGATATAAGTGATATAGCTTCAAATGCTGGCGAAATAAACGAGCTAGCTTCAAATCCATGCGGAACACATGAAACACATGATGTAGCTACAAATCAATGCGATGTATAAGGTTTATCTTCAAATCCATGCGAAACAAATGATTTAGCTACAAATACTTGCGATATAAGTGATATAGCTTCAAATGCTGGCGACTTACACGAGTTGGTTTCAAATCAATGCGAAACACATGTTGTAGCATCAAATCAATGCGATGTAGAAGGTTTAGCTTCAAATCCATGTGGTAGAAATGCTTTAGCTTCAAATACTTGCGATATAAGTGATGTAGCTTCAAATGCAGGCGAATTAAACAAGTTAGCTTCAAATCCATGCGGAACACATGATGTAGCTTCAAATCAATGCGATCTATAAGGTTTAGCTCCAACTCCATGCGAAACAAATGATTTAGCTTCCAATACTTGCGATATAAGTGATATAGCTTCAAATGCTGGCGACTTAAACGAGTTGGCTTCAAATCCATGCGAAACCCACGATGTAGCTTCAAATCAATGCGATGTAGATGGTTTAGAATCAAATCCATGCGAAACAAATGATTTAGCTTCAAGTACTTGCGATATAAGTGATTTAGCTTCAAATGCAAGCGAAATAAACGAGTTGGCCTCAAATCCATGCGAAACAGATGTTGTAGCATCAAATCAATGCGATGTAGAAGTCTTTTGCTTCAAATCCATGCGAAAGAAATGCTTTAGCTTCAAATACTTGCGGTATAAGTGATGTAGCTTCAAATGCAGGCGAAATAAATGATTTAGCTTCAAATCCATGCGAAACCCACGATGTAGCTTCAAATCAATGCGATGTAGAAGGTTTAGCTTCAAATCCATGCGAAACAAATGATTTAGCTACAAATACTTGCGATATAAGTGATATAGCTTCAAATGCTGGCGAAATATACGAGTTGGCTTCAAATCCATGCGAAACACATGCTGTAACATCAAATCATTGCGATGTAGAAGGCTTAGCTTCAAATCCATACGAAAGAAATGTTTTAGCTTCAAATAATTGCGATATAAGTGATGTGGCTTCAAATGCAGGCGAAATAAACGAGTTAGCTACAAATCCATGCGGAACACATGATGTAGATTCCAATCAATGCGATGTAGAAGGTTTAGCTTCAAATCCATGTGGTAGAAATGCTTTAGCTTCAAATACTTGCGATATAAGTGATGTAGCTTCAAATGCAGGCGAATTAAACGAGTTAGCTTCAAATCCATGCGGAACACATGATGTAGCTTCAAATCAATGCGATCTATAAGGTTTAGCTCCAACTCCATGCGAAACAAATGATTTAGCTTCCAATACTTGCGATATAAGTGATATAGCTTCAAATGCTGGCGACTTAAACGAGTTGGCTTCAAATCCATGCGAAACCCACGATGTAGCTTCAAATCAATGCGATGTAGATGGTTTAGAATCAAATCCATGCGAAACAAATGATTTAGCTTCAAGTACTTGCGATATAAGTGATATAGCTTCAAATGCAAGCGAAATAAACGAGTTGGCCTCAAATCCATGCGAAACACATGTTGTAGCATCAAATCAATGCGATGTAGAAGTCTTTTGCTTCAAATCCATGCGAAAGAAATGCTTTAGCTTCAAATACTTGCGGTATAAGTGATGTAGCTTCAAATGCAGGCGAAATAAATGATTTAGCTTCAAATCCATGCGAAACCCACGATGTAGCTTCAAATCAATGCGATGTAGAAGGTTTAGCTTCAAATCCATGCGAAACAAATGATTTAGCTACAAATACTTGCGATATAAGTGATATAGCTTCAAATGCTGGCGAAATAAACGAGTTGGCTTCAAATCCATGCGAAACACATGTTGTAACATCAAATCATTGCGATGTAGAAGGCTTAGCTTCAAATCCATACGAAAGAAATGTTTTAGCTTCAAATAATTGCGATATAAGTGATGTGGCTTCAAATGCAGGCGAAATAAACGAGTTAGCTACAAATCCATGCGGAACACATGATGTAGATTCCAATCAATGCGATGTATAAGGTTTAGCTTCAAATCCATGCGAAACAAATGATTTAGCTACAAATACTTGCGATATAAGTGATATAGCTTCAAATGCTGGCGAAATAAACGAGCTAGCTTCAAATCCATGCGGAACACATGATGTAGCTACAAATCAATGCGATGTATAAGGTTTATCTTCAAATCCATGCGAAACAAATGATTTAGCTACAAATACTTGCGATATAAGTGATATAGCTTCAAATGCTGGCGAAATATACGAGTTGGCTTCAAATCCATGCGAAACACATGTTCTAACATCAAATTATTGTGATGTAGAAGGCTTAACTTCAAATCCATGCGATAGAAATGCTTTAGCTTCAAATACTTGCGATATAAGTGATGTAGCTTCAAATGCAGGCGAAATAAACGAGCTAGCTTCAAATCCGTGCGAAACGCATGTTGTAGCATCAAATCAATGCGATGTAGAAGGCTTTTGCTTCAAATCCATGCGAAAGAAATGCTTTAGCTTCAAATACTTGCGATATAAGTGATATAGTTTCAAATGCTGGCGAAATAAACGAGCTAGCTTCAAATCCATGCGGAACACATGATGTAGCTACAAATCAATGCGATGTATAAGGTTTATCTTCAAATCCATGCGAAACAAATGATTTAGCTACAAATACTTGCGATATAAGTGATATAGCTTCAAATGCTGGCGACTTACACGAGTTGGTTTCAAATCAATGCGAAACACATGTTGTAGCATCAAATCAATGCGATGTAGAAGGTTTAGCTTCAAATCCATGTGGTAGAAATGCTTTAGCTTCAAATACTTGCGATATAAGTGATGTAGCTTCAAATGCAGGCGAATTAAACGAGTTAGCTTCAAATCCATGCGGAACACATGATGTAGCTTCAAATCAATGCGATCTATAAGGTTTAGCTCCAACTCCATGCGAAACAAATGATTTAGCTTCCAATACTTGCGATATAAGTGATATAGCTTCAAATGCTGGCGACTTAAACGAGTTGGCTTCAAATCCATGCGAAACCCACGATGTAGCTTCAAATCAATGCGATGTAGATGGTTTAGAATCAAATCCATGCGAAACAAATGATTTAGCTTCAAGTACTTGCGATATAAGTGATATAGCTTCAAATGCAAGCGAAATAAACGAGTTGGCCTCAAATCCATGCGAAACACATGTTGTAGCATCAAATCAATGCGATGTAGAAGTCTTTTGCTTCAAATCCATGCGAAAGAAATGCTTTAGCTTCAAATACTTGCGGTATAAGTGATGTAGCTTCAAATGCAGGCGAAATAAATGATTTAGCTTCAAATCCATGCGAAACCCACGATGTAGCTTCAAATCAATGCGATGTAGAAGGTTTAGCTTCAAATCCATGCGAAACAAATGATTTAGCTACAAATACTTGCGATATAAGTGATATAGCTTCAAATGCTGGCGAAATATACGAGTTGGCTTCAAATCCATGCGAAACACATGCTGTAACATCAAATCATTGCGATGTAGAAGGCTTAGCTTCAAATCCATACGAAAGAAATGTTTTAGCTTCAAATAATTGCGATATAAGTGATGTGGCTTCAAATGCAGGCGAAATAAACGAGTTAGCTACAAATCCATGCGGAACACATGATGTAGCTTCAAATCAATGCAATGTGTAAGGTTTACCTTCAAATCAATACGATGTATAAGGTTTAGCTTCAAATCCATGGGAAACAAATGATTTTGCTTCAAATACTTGCGATATAAGTGATATAGCTTCAAATGCTGGCGAAATAAACGAGCTAGCTTCAAATCCATGCGGAACACATGATGTAGCTACAAATCAATGCGATGTATAAGGTTTATCTTCAAATCCATGCGAAACAAATGATTTAGCTACAAATACTTGCGATATAAGTGATATAGCCTCAAATGCTGGCGACTTACACGAGTTGGTTTCAAATCAATGCGAAACACATGTTGTAGCATCAAATCAATGCGATGTAGAAGGTTTAGCTTCAAATCCATGTGGTAGAAATGCTTTAGCTTCAAATACTTGCGATATAAGTGATGTAGCTTCAAATGCAGGCGAATTAAACGAGTTAGCTTCAAATCCATGCGGAACACATGATGTAGCTTCAAATCAATGCGATCTATAAGGTTTAGCTCCAACTCCATGCGAAACAAATGATTTAGCTTCCAATACTTGCGATATAAGTGATATAGCTTCAAATGCTGGCGACTTAAACGAGTTGGCTTCAAATCCATGCGAAACCCACGATGTAGCTTCAAATCAATGCGATGTAGATGGTTTAGAATCAAATCCATGCGAAACAAATGATTTAGCTTCAAGTACTTGCGATATAAGTGATATAGCTTCAAATGCAAGCGAAATAAACGAGTTGGCCTCAAATCCATGCGAAACACATGTTGTAGCATCAAATCAATGCGATGTAGAAGTCTTTTGCTTCAAATCCATGCGAAAGAAATGCTTTAGCTTCAAATACTTGCGGTATAAGTGATGTAGCTTCAAATGCAGGCGAAATAAATGATTTAGCTTCAAATCCATGCGAAACCCACGATGTAGCTTCAAATCAATGCGATGTAGAAGGTTTAGCTTCAAATCCATGCGAAACAAATGATTTAGCTACAAATACTTGCGATATATGTGATATAGCTTCAAATGCTGGCGAAATAAACGAGTTGGCTTCAAATCCATGCGAAACACATGTTGTAACATCAAATCATTGCGATGTAGAAGGCTTAGCTTCAAATCCATACGAAAGAAATGTTTTAGCTTCAAATAATTGCGATATAAGTGATCTGGCTTCAAATGCAGGCGAAATAAACGAGTTAGCTACAAATCCATGCGGAACACATGATGTAGATTCCAATCAATGCGATGTATAAGGTTTAGCTTCAAATCCATGCGAAACAAATGATTTAGCTACAAATACTTGCGATATAAGTGATATAGCTTCAAATGCTGGCGAAATAAACGAGCTAGCTTCAAATCCATGCGGAACACATGATGTAGCTACAAATCAATGCGATGTATAAGGTTTATCTTCAAATCCATGCGAAACAAATGATTTAGCTACAAATACTTGCGATATAAGTGATATAGCTGCAAATGCTGGCGAAATAAACGAGTTGGCTTCAAATCCATGCGAAACACATGTTCTAACATCAAATTATTGTGATGTAGAAGGCTTAACTTCAAATCCATGCGATAGAAATGCTTTAGCTTCAAATACTTGCGATATAAGTGATGTAGCTTCAAATGCAGGCGAAATAAACGAGCTAGCTTCAAATCCGTGCGGAACACATGATGTAGCTACAAATCAATGCGATGTATAATGTTTATCTTCAAATCCATGCGAAACAAATGATTTAGCTACAAATACTTGCGATATAAGTGATATAGATTCAAATGCTGGCGAAATAAACGAGTTGGCTTAAAATCCATGCGAAACGCATGTTGTAGCATCAAATCAATGCGATGTAGAAGGCTTTTGCTTCAAATCCATGCGAAAGAAATGCTTTAGCTTCAAATACTTGCGATATAAGTGATGTAGCTTCAAATGCAGGCGAAATAAACGATTTAGCTTCAAATCCATGCGGAACACATGATGTAGCTACAAATCAATGCAATGTGTAAGGTTTACCTTCAAATCAATACGATGTATAAGGTTTAGCTTCAAATCCATGGGAAACAAATGATTTTGCTTCAAATACTTGCGATATAAGTGATATAGCTTCAAATGCTGGCGAAATAAACGAGCTAGCTTCAAATCCATGCGGAACACATGATGTAGCTACAAATCAATGCGATGTATATGGTTTATCTTCAAATCCATGCGAAACAAATGATTTAGCTACAAATACTTGCGATATAAGTGATATAGCTTCAAATGCTGGCGACTTACACGAGTTGGTTTCAAATCAATGCGAAACACATGTTGTAGCATCAAATCAATGCGATGTAGAAGGTTTAGCTTCAAATCCATGTGGTAGAAATGCTTTAGCTTCAAATACTTGCGATATAAGTGATGTAGCTTCAAATGCAGGCGAATTAAACGAGTTAGCTTCAAATCCATGCGGAACACATGATGTAGCTTCAAATCAATGCGATCTATAAGGTTTAGCTCCAACTCCATGCGAAACAAATGATTTAGCTTCCAATACTTGCGATATAAGTGATATAGCTTCAAATGCTGGCGACTTAAACGAGTTGGCTTCAAATCCATGCGAAACCCACGATGTAGCTTCAAATCAATGCGATGTAGATGGTTTAGAATCAAATCCATGCGAAACAAATGATTTAGCTTCAAGTACTTGCGATATAAGTGATATAGCTTCAAATGCAAGCGAAATAAACGAGTTGGCCTCAAATCCATGCGAAACACATGTTGTAGCATCAAATCAATGCGATGTAGAAGTCTTTTGCTTCAAATCCATGCGAAAGAAATGCTTTAGCTTCAAATACTTGCGGTATAAGTGATGTAGCTTCAAATGCAGGCGAAATAAATGATTTAGCTTCAAATCCATGCGAAACCCACGATGTAGCTTCAAATCAATGCGATGTAGAAGGTTTAGCTTCAAATCCATGCGAAACAAATGATTTAGCTACAAATACTTGCGATATAAGTGATATAGCTTCAAATGCTGGCGAAATATACGAGTTGGCTTCAAATCCATGCGAAACACATGTTGTAACATCAAATCATTGCGATGTAGAAGGCTTAGCTTCAAATCCATACGAAAGAAATGTTTTAGCTTCAAATAATTGCGATATAAGTGATGTGGCTTCAAATGCAGGCGAAATAAACGAGTTAGCTACAAATCCATGCGGAACACATGATGTAGATTCCAATCAATGCGATGTATAAGGTTTAGCTTCAAATCCATGCGAAACAAATGATTTAGCTACAAATACTTGCGATATAAGTGATATAGCTTCAAATGCTGGCGAAATAAACGAGCTAGCTTCAAATCCATGCGGAACACATGATGTAGCTACAAATCAATGCGATCTATAAGGTTTAGCTCCAACTCCATGCGAAACAAATGATTTAGCTTCCAATACTTGCGATATAAGTGATATAGCTTCAAATGCTGGCGACTTAAACGAGTTGGCTTCAAATCCATGCGAAACCCACGATGTAGCTTCAAATCAATGCGATGTAGATGGTTTAGAATCAAATCCATGCGAAACAAATGATTTAGCTTCAAGTACTTGTGATATAAGTGATATAGCTTCAAATGCAAGCGAAATAAACGAGTTGGCCTCAAATCCATGCGAAACACATGTTGTAGCATCAAATCAATGCGATGGAGAAGTCTTTTGCTTCAAATCCATGCGAAAGAAATGCTTTAGCTTCAAATACTTGCGGTATAAGTGATGTAGCTTCAAATGCAGGCGAAATAAATGATTTAGCTTCAAATCCATGCGAAACCCACGATGTAGCTTCCAATCAATGCGATGTAGAAGGTTTAGCTTCAAATCCATGCGAAACAAATGATTTAGCTACAAATACTTGCGATGTAAGTGATATAGCTTCAAATGCTGGCGAAATAAACGAGTTGGCTTCAAATCCATGCGAAACACATGTTGTAACATCAAATCATTGCGATGTAGAAGGCTTTTGCTTCAAATCCATGCGAAAGAAATGCTTTAGCTTCAAATACTTGCGATATAAGTGATATAGCTTCAAATGCTGGCGAAATAAACGAGCTAGCTACAAATCCATGCGGAACACATGATGTAGATTCCAATCAATGCGATGTATAAGGTTTAGCTTCAAATCCATGCGAAACAAATGATTTAGCTACAAATACTTGCGATATAAGTGATATAGCTTCAAATGCTGGCGAAATAAACGAGCTAGCTTCAAATCCATGCGGAACACATGATGTAGCTACAAATCAATGCGATGTATAAGGTTTATCTTCAAATCCATGCGAAACAAATGATTTAGCTACAAATACTTGCGATATAAGTGATATAGCTTCAAATGCTGGCGAAATAAACGAGTTGGCTTCAAATCCATGCGAAACACATGTTCTAACATCAAATTATTGTGATGTAGAAGGCTTAACTTCAAATCCATGCGATAGAAATGCTTTAGCTTCAAATACTTGCGATATAAGTGATGTAGCTTCAAATGCAGGCGAAATAAACGAGCTAGCTTCAAATCCGTGCGGAACACATGATGTAGCTACAAATCAATGCGATGTATAATGTTTATCTTCAAATCCATGCGAAACAAATGATTTAGCTACAAATACTTGCGATATAAGTGATATAGATTCAAATGCTGGCGAAATAAACGAGTTGGCTTAAAATCCATGCGAAACGCATGTTGTAGCATCAAATCAATGCGATGTAGAAGGCTTTTGCTTCAAATCCATGCGAAAGAAATGCTTTAGCTTCAAATACTTGCGATATAAGTGATATAGCTTCAAATGCTGGCGAAATAAACGAGCTAGCTTCAAATCCATGCGGAACACATGATGTAGCTACAAATCAATGCGATGTATAAGGTTTATCTTCAAATCCATGCGAAACAAATGATTTAGCTACAAATACTTGCGATATAAGTGATATAGCTTCAAATGCTGGCGACTTACACGAGTTGGTTTCAAATCAATGCGAAACACATGTTGTAGCATCAAATCAATGCGATGTAGAAGGTTTAGCTTCAAATCCATGTGGTAGAAATGCTTTAGCTTCAAATACTTGCGATATAAGTGATGTAGCTTCAAATGCAGGCGAATTAAACAAGTTAGCTTCAAATCCATGCGGAACACATGATGTAGCTTCAAATCAATGCGATCTATAAGGTTTAGCTCCAACTCCATGCGAAACAAATGATTTAGCTTCCAATACTTGCGATATAAGTGATATAGCTTCAAATGCTGGCGACTTAAACGAGTTGGCTTCAAATCCATGCGAAACCCACGATGTAGCTTCAAATCAATGCGATGTAGATGGTTTAGAATCAAATCCATGCGAAACAAATGATTTAGCTTCAAGTACTTGCGATATAAGTGATTTAGCTTCAAATGCAAGCGAAATAAACGAGTTGGCCTCAAATCCATGCGAAACAGATGTTGTAGCATCAAATCAATGCGATGTAGAAGTCTTTTGCTTCAAATCCATGCGAAAGAAATGCTTTAGCTTCAAATACTTGCGGTATAAGTGATGTAGCTTCAAATGCAGGCGAAATAAATGATTTAGCTTCAAATCCATGCGAAACCCACGATGTAGCTTCAAATCAATGCGATGTAGAAGGTTTAGCTTCAAATCCATGCGAAACAAATGATTTAGCTACAAATACTTGCGATATAAGTGATATAGCTTCAAATGCTGGCGAAATATACGAGTTGGCTTCAAATCCATGCGAAACACATGCTGTAACATCAAATCATTGCGATGTAGAAGGCTTAGCTTCAAATCCATACGAAAGAAATGTTTTAGCTTCAAATAATTGCGATATAAGTGATGTGGCTTCAAATGCAGGCGAAATAAACGAGTTAGCTACAAATCCATGCGGAACACATGATGTAGATTCCAATCAATGCGATGTATAAGGTTTAGCTTCAAATCCATGCGAAACAAATGATTTAGCTACAAATACTTGCGATATAAGTGATATAGCTTCAAATGCTGGCGAAATAAACGAGCTAGCTTCAAATCCATGCGGAACACATGATGTAGCTACAAATCAATGCGATCTATAAGGTTTAGCTCCAACTCCATGCGAAACAAATGATTTAGCTTCCAATACTTGCGATATAAGTGATATAGCTTCAAATGCTGGCGACTTAAACGAGTTGGCTTCAAATCCATGCGAAACCCACGATGTAGCTTCAAATCAATGCGATGTAGATGGTTTAGAATCAAATCCATGCGAAACAAATGATTTAGCTTCAAGTACTTGTGATATAAGTGATATAGCTTCAAATGCAAGCGAAATAAACGAGTTGGCCTCAAATCCATGCGAAACACATGTTGTAGCATCAAATCAATGCGATGTAGAAGTCTTTTGCTTCAAATCCATGCGAAAGAAATGCTTTAGCTTCAAATACTTGCGGTATAAGTGATGTAGCTTCAAATGCAGGCGAAATAAATGATTTAGCTTCAAATCCATGCGAAACCCACGATGTAGCTTCAAATCAATGCGATGTAGAAGGTTTAGCTTCAAATCCATGCGAAACAAATGATTTAGCTACAAATACTTGCGATATAAGTGATATAGCTTCAAATGCTGGCGACTTACACGAGTTGGTTTCAAATCAATGCGAAACACATGTTGTAGCATCAAATCAATGCGATGTAGAAGGTTTAGCTTCAAATCCATGTGGTAGAAATGCTTTAGCTTCAAATACTTGCGATATAAGTGATGTAGCTTCAAATGCTGGCGAAATAAACGAGTTGGCTTCAAATCCATGCGAAACACATGTTCTAACATCAAATTATTGTGATGTAGAAGGCTTAACTTCAAATCCATGCGATAGAAATGCTTTAGCTTCAAATACTTGCGATATAAGTGATGTAGCTTCAAATGCAGGCGAAATAAACGAGCTAGCTTCAAATCCGTGCGGAACACATGATGTAGCTACAAATCAATGCGATGTATAATGTTTATCTTCAAATCCATGCGAAACAAATGATTTAGCTACAAATACTTGCGATATAAGTGATATAGATTCAAATGCTGGCGAAATAAACGAGTTGGCTTAAAATCCATGCGAAACGCATGTTGTAGCATCAAATCAATGCGATGTAGAAGGCTTTTGCTTCAAATCCATGCGAAAGAAATGCTTTAGCTTCAAATACTTGCGATATAAGTGATATAGCTTCAAATGCTGGCGAAATAAACGAGCTAGCTTCAAATCCATGCGGAACACATGATGTAGCTACAAATCAATGCGATGTATAAGGTTTATCTTCAAATCCATGCGAAACAAATGATTTAGCTACAAATACTTGCGATATAAGTGATATAGCTTCAAATGCTGGCGAAATAAACGAGTTGGCTTCAAATCCATGCGAAACACATGTTCTAACATCAAATTATTGTGATGTAGAAGGCTTAACTTCAAATCCATGCGATAGAAATGCTTTAGCTTCAAATACTTGCGATATAAGTGATGTAGCTTCAAATGCAGGCGAAATAAACGAGCTAGCTTCAAATCCGTGCGGAACACATGATGTAGCTACAAATCAATGCGATGTATAATGTTTATCTTCAAATCCATGCGAAACAAATGATTTAGCTACAAATACTTGCGATATAAGTGATATAGATTCAAATGCTGGCGAAATAAACGAGTTGGCTTAAAATCCATGCGAAACGCATGTTGTAGCATCAAATCAATGCGATGTAGAAGGCTTTTGCTTCAAATCCATGCGAAAGAAATGCTTTAGCTTCAAATACTTGCGATATAAGTGATATAGCTTCAAATGCTGGCGAAATAAACGAGCTAGCTTCAAATCCATGCGGAACACATGATGTAGCTACAAATCAATGCGATGTATAAGGTTTATCTTCAAATCCATGCGAAACAAATGATTTAGCTACAAATACTTGCGATATAAGTGATATAGCTTCAAATGCTGGCGACTTACACGAGTTGGTTTCAAATCAATGCGAAACACATGTTGTAGCATCAAATCAATGCGATGTAGAAGGTTTAGCTTCAAATCCATGTGGTAGAAATGCTTTAGCTTCAAATACTTGCGATATAAGTGATGTAGCTTCAAATGCAGGCGAATTAAACGAGTTAGCTTCAAATCCATGCGGAACACATGATGTAGCTTCAAATCAATGCGATCTATAAGGTTTAGCTCCAACTCCATGCGAAACAAATGATTTAGCTTCCAATACTTGCGATATAAGTGATATAGCTTCAAATGCTGGCGACTTAAACGAGTTGGCTTCAAATCCATGCGAAACCCACGATGTAGCTTCAAATCAATGCGATGTAGATGGTTTAGAATCAAATCCATGCGAAACAAATGATTTAGCTTCAAGTACTTGCGATATAAGTGATATAGCTTCAAATGCAAGCGAAATAAACGAGTTGGCCTCAAATCCATGCGAAACACATGTTGTAGCATCAAATCAATGCGATGTAGAAGTCTTTTGCTTCAAATCCATGCGAAAGAAATGCTTTAGCTTCAAATACTTGCGGTATAAGTGATGTAGCATCAAATGCAGGCGAAATAAATGATTTAGCTTCAAATCCATGCGAAACCCACGATGTAGCTTCAAATCAATGCGATGTAGAAGGTTTAGCTTCAAATCCATGCGAAACAAATGATTTAGCTACAAATACTTGCGATATAAGTGATATAGCTTCAAATGCTGGCGAAATATACGAGTTGGCTTCAAATCCATGCGAAACACATGCTGTAACATCAAATCATTGCGATGTAGAAGGCTTAGCTTCAAATCCATACGAAAGAAATGTTTTAGCTTCAAATAATTGCGATATAAGTGATGTGGCTTCAAATGCAGGCGAAATAAACGAGTTAGCTACAAATCCATGCGGAACACATGATGTAGATTCCAATCAATGCGATGTATAAGGTTTAGCTTCAAATCCATGCGAAACAAATGATTTAGCTACAAATACTTGCGATATAAGTGATATAGCTTCAAATGCTGGCGAAATAAACGAGCTAGCTTCAAATCCATGCGGCACACATGATGTAGCTACAAATCAATGCGATGTATAAGGTTTATCTTCAAATCCATGCGAAACAAATGATTTAGCTACAAATACTTGCGATATAAGTGATATAGATTCAAATGCTGGCGAAATAAACGAGTTGGCTTAAAATCCATGCGAAACGCATGTTGTAGTATCAAATCAATGCGATGTAGAAGGCTTTTGCTTCAAATCCATGCGATAGAAATGCTTTAGCTTCAAATACTTGCGATATAAGTGATGTAGCTTCAAATGCAGGCGAAATAAACGAGCTAGCTTCAAATCCATGCGAAACACATGTTGGAGCATCAAATCAATGCGATGTAGAAGGTTTAGCTTCAAATCCATGCCAAAGAAATGCTTTAGCTTAAAATACATGCGATATAAGTGATGTAGCTTCAAATGCAGGCGAAATAAACGATTTAGCTTCAAATCCATGCGGAGCACATGATGTAGCTTCTAATCAATGCAATGTGTAAGGTTTATCTTCAAATCAATACGATGTATAAGGTTTAGCTTCAAATCCATGGGAAACAACTGATTTAGCTACAAATACTTGCGATATAAGTTATATAGCTGCAAATGCTGGCGAAGTAAACGAGATAGCTTCAAATCCTTGCGAAACAAATAATTTAGCTACAAATACTTGCGATATAAGTGATATAGCTTCAAATGCTGGCGAAATAAACGAGTTGGCTTCAAATCCATGCGAAACACATGTTGTAGCATCAAATCAATGCGATGTAGAAGGCTTTTGCTTCAAATCCATTCGAAAGAAATGCTTTAGCTTCAAATACTTGCGGTATAAGTGATGTAGCTTCAAATGCAGGCGAAATAAACGATTTAGCTTCAAATCCATGCGGAACACATGATGTAGTTTCAAATCAATGCGATGTAGATGGCATAGATTCAAATCCATGCGAAACAAATGATTTAGCTTCAAATACTTGCGATATAAGTGATATAGCTTCAAATACTTGCGATATAAGTGATATAGCTTCAAATGCTGGCGAAATAAACGAGTTGGCTTAAAATCCATGCGAAACACATGTTGGAGCATCAAATCAATGCGATGTAGAAGGTTTAGCTTCAAATCCATGCGAGAGAAATGCTTTAGCTTCAAATACTTGCGATATAAGTGATGTAGCTTCAAATGCAGGCGAAAAAACGAGCTAGCTTCAAATCCGTGCGGAACACATGATGTAGCTACAAATCAATGCGATGTATAAGGTTTATCTTCAAATCCATGCGAAACAAATGATTTAGCTACAAATACTTGCGATATAAGTGATATAGCTTCAAATGCTGGCGAAATAAACGAGTTGGCTTCAAATCCATACGAAACACATGTTGTAGCATCAAATCAATGCGATGTAGAAGGTTTAGCTTCAAATCCATGCGAAAGAAATGCTTTAGCTTCAAATACTTGCGATATAAGTGATGTAGCTTCAAATGCAGGCGAAATAAACGATTTAGCTACAAATCCATGCGGAACACATGATGTAGCTTCAAATCAATGCAATGTGTAAGGTTTACCTTCAAATCAATACGATGTATAAGGTTTAGCTTCAATTCCATGGGAAACAAATGATTTTGCTTCAAATACTTGCGATATAAGTGATATAGCTTCAAATGCTGGCGAAATAAACGAGATAGCTTTAAATCCATGCGAAACCCACGATGTAGCTTCAAATTAATGCGATGTAGAAGGTTTAGCTTCAAATCCATGCGATACAAATGATATAGCTACAAATACTTGCGATATAAGTGATGTAGCTTCAAATGCTGGCGAAATAAACGAGTTGGCTTCAAATCCATGCGAAACACATGTTGTAGCATCAAATCAATGCGATGAATAAGGCTTTTGCTTCAAATCCATGCGAAAGAAATGCTTTAGCTTCAAATACTTGCGATATAAGTGATGTAACTTCAAATGCAGGCGAAATAAACGATTTAGCTTCAAATCCATGCGGAACACATGATGTAGTTTCAAATCAATGCGATGTAGATGGCTTAGATTCAAATCCATGCGAAACAAACGATTTAGCTTCAAATACTTGCGATATAAGTGATATAGCTGCAAATGCTGGCGAAATAAACGAGATAGCTTCAAATCCATGCAAAAACGAATGATTTAGCTACAAATACTTGCCATATAAGTGATATAGCTTCGAATGCTGGCGAAATAAACGAGTTGGCTTCAAATCCATGCGAAACACATGTTGTAGCATCAAATCAATGCGATGTTGAAGGCTTTTGCTTCAAATCCATGCGAAAGAAATGCTTTAGCTTCAAATACTTGCGATATAAGTGATGTAGCTTCAAATGCAGGCGAAATAAACGATTTATCTTCAAATCCATGCGGAACACATGAAGTAGCTTCAAATCAATGCAATGTGTAAGGTTTACCTTCAAATCAATACGATGTATAAGGTTTAGCTTCAAATCCATGGGAAACAAATGATTTTGCTTCAAATACTTGCGATATAAGTGATATAGCTTCAAATGCTGGCGAAATAAACGAGATAGCTTCAAATCCATGCGACACCCACGATGTAGATTCAAATTAATGCGATGTAGAAGGTTTAGCTTCAAATCCATGCGAAACAAATGATATAGCTACAAATACTTGAGATATAAGTGATGTAGCTTCAAATGCTGGCGAAATAAACGAGTTGGCTTCAAATCCATACGAAAAACACGTTGTAGCATCAAATCAATGCGATGTAGAAGGTTTAGCTTCAAATGCATGCGAAAAAAATGCTTTAGCTTCAAATACTTACGATTTATTGATGTAGCTTCAAATGCCGGGAAATAAACGAGTTAGCTTCAAATCCATGCGGAACACATGATGTAGCTACAAATCAATGCGATGTAGATGGTTTAGAATCAAATCCGTGTGATATAAATGATTTAGTTACAAATACTTGCGATATAAGTGATATAGCTTCAAATGCTGGCGAAATAAACGAGATAGCTTCAAATCCATGCGAAACCCACGATGTAGCTTCAAATCAATGCGATGTATAAGGTTTATCTTTAAATCCATGCGAAACAAATGATTTAGCTACAAATACTTGCGATATAAGTGATATAGCTTCAAATGCTGGCGAAATAAACGAGTTGGCTTCAAATCAATGCGAAACACATGTTGTAGCATCAAATCAATGCGATGTAGAAGGCTTTTGCTTCAAATCCATGCGGAAGAAATGCTTTAGCTTCATATACTTGCGGTATAAGTGATGTAGCTTCAAATGTAGGCGAAATAAACGATTTAGCTTCAAATCCATGCGGAACACATGATGTAGTTTCAAATCATTGCGATGTAGATGGCATAGATTCAAATCCATGCGAAACAAATGATTTAGCTTCAAATACTTGCGATATAAGTGATATAGCTGCAAATGCTGGCGAAATAAACGAGATAGCTTCAAATCCATGCGAAACAAATGATTTAGCTACAAATACTTGCGATATAAGTGATATAGCTTCAAATGCTGGCGAAATAAACGAGTTGGCTTAAAATCCATGCGAAACATATGTTGGAGCATCAAATCAATGCGATGTAGAAGGTTTAGCTTCAAATCCATGCGAGAGAAATGCTTTAGCTTCAAATAATTGCGATATAAGTGATGTAGCTTCAAATGCAGGCGAAATAAACGAGCTCGCTTCAAATCCGTGCGGAACACATGATGTAGCTACAAATCAATGCGATGTATAAGGTTTATCTTCAAATCCATGCGAAACAAATGATTTAGCTACAAATACTTGCGATATAAGTGATATAGCTTCAAATGCTGGCGAAATAAACGAGTTGGCTTCAAATCCATGCGAAACCCACGATGTAGCTTCAAATCAATGCGATGTAGATGGTTTAGAATCAAATCCATGCGAAACAAATGATTTAGCTTCAAGTACTTGCGATATAAGTGATATAGCTCCAAATGCAAGCGAAATAAACGAGTTAGCTTCAAATCCATGCGGAACACATGATGTAGCTTCAAATCAATGCGATGTATAAGGTTTATCTTCAAATCCATGCGAAAGAAATGCTTTAGCTTCAAATACTTGCGATATAAGTGATGTAGCTTCAAATGCAGGCGAAATAAACGAAATAGCTCCAAATCCATGCGAAACCCACGATGTAGCTTCAAATTAATGCGATGTAGAAGGTTTAGCTTCAAATCCATGCGAAACAAATGATATAGCTACAAATACTTGCGATATAAGTGATGTAGCTTCAAATGCTGGCGAAATAAACGAGTTGGCTTCAAATCGATACGAAACACACGTTGTAGCATCAAATCAATGCGATGTAGAAGGTTTAGCTTCAAATGCATGCGAAAGGAATGCTTCAGCTTCAAATACTTGCGATATAAGTGATGTAGCTTCAAATACAGGCGAAATAAACGAGTTAGCTTCAAATCCATGCGGAACACATGATGTAGCTTCAAATCAATGCGATGTAGATGGTTTAGAATCAAATCCATGCGAAATAAATGATTTAGCTTCAAATACTTGCGATATAAGTGATATAGCTGCAAATGCTGGCGAAATAAACGAGATAGCTTCAAATCCATGCGAAACAAATGTTGTAGCATCAAATCAATGCGATGTAGAAGGTTTAGCTTCAAATCCATGTGGAAGAAATGCTTTAGCTTCAAATACTTGCGATATAAGTGATATAGCTTCAAATGCTGGCGAAATAAACGATTTTGCTTCAAATCCATGCGAAACCCCTTGATGTAGCTTTAAATCAATGCGATGTAGAAGGTTTAGATTCAAATCCATGCGAAAGAAATGCTCTAGCTTAAAATACATGCGATATAAGTGATGTAGCTTCAAATGCAGGCGAAATAAACGATTTAGCTTCAAATCCATGCGGAGCACATGATGTAGCTTCTAATCAATGCATTGTGTAAGGTTTATCTTCAAATCAATACGATGTATAAGGTTTAGCTTCAAATCCATGGGAAACAAATGATTTAGCTACAAATACTTGCGATATAAGTTATATAGCTGCAAATGCTGGCGAAGTAAACGAGATAGCTTCAAATCCTTGCGAAACAAATAATTTAGCTACAAATACTTGCCATATAAGTGATATAGCTTCAAATTCTGGCGAAATAAACGAGTTGGCTTAAAATCCATGCGAAACATATGTTGGAGCATCAAATCAATGCGATGTAGAAGGTTTAGCTTCAAATCCATGCGAGAGAAATGCTTTAGCTTCAAATACTTGCGATATAAGTGATGTAGCTTCAAATGCAGGCGAAATAAACGAGCTAGCTTCAAATCCGTGCGGAACACATGATGTAGCTACAAATCAATGCGATGTATAACGTTTATCTTCAAATCCATGCGAAACAAATGATTTAGCTACAAATACTTGCGATATAAGTGATATAGCTTCAAATGCTGGCGACATAAACGAGTTGGCTTCAAATCCATGCGAAACACATGTTGTAGCATCAAATCAATGCGATGTAGAAGGCTTTTGCTTCAAATCCATGCGAAAGAAATGCTTTAGCTTCAAATACTTGCGGTATAAGTGATGTAGCTTCAAATGCAGGCGAAATAAACGATTTAGCTTCAAATCCATGCGGAACACATGATGTAGTTTCAAATCAATGCGATGTAGATGGGTTAGATTCAAATCCATGCGAAACAAATGATTTAGCTACAAATACTTGCGATATAAGTGATATAGCTTCAAATGCTGGCGAATTAAACGAGTTGGCTTAAAATCCATGCGACACACATGTTGGAGCATCAAATCAATGCGATGTAGAAGGTTTAGCTTCAAATCCATGCGAGAGAAATGCTTTAGCTTCAAATACTTGCGATATAAGTGATGTAGCTTCAAATGCAGGCGAAATAAACGAGCTAGCTTCAAATCCGTGCGGAACACATGATGTAGCTACAAATCAATGCGATGTATAAGGTTTATCTTCAAATCCATGCGAAACAAATGATTTAGCTACAAATACTTGCGATATAAGTGATATAGCTTCAAATGCTGGCGAAATAAACGAGTTGGCTTCAAATCCATACGAAACACATGTTGTAGCATCAAATCAATGCGATGTAGAAGGTTTAGCTTCAAATCCATGCGAAAGAAATGCTTTAGTTTCAAATACTTGCGGTATAAGTGATATAGCTTCAAATGCAGGCGAAATAAATGATTTAGCTTCAAATCAATGCGAAACCCACGATGTAGCTTCAAATCAATGCGATGTAGAAGGTTTAGCTTCAAATCCATGCGAAACAAATGATTTAGCTACAAATACTTGCGATATAAGTGATATAGCTTCAAAAGCTGGCGAAATAAACGAGTTGGCTTCAAATCCATGCGAAACACATGTTGTAGCATCAAATCAATGCGATGTAGAAGGTTTAGCTTCAAATCCATGTGGAAGAAATGGTTTAGCTTCAAATACTTGCGATATAAGTGATGTAGCTTCAAATGCAGGCGAAATAAACGAGTTAGCTTCAAATCCATGCGGAACACATGATGTAGCTTCAAATCAATGCGATCTATAAGGTTTTGCTTCAAATCCATGCGAAACAAATGATTTAGCTTCCAACACTTGCGATATAAGTGATATAGCTTCAAATGTTGGCGAAATAAACGAGATAGCTTCAAATCCATTGCGAAACCCACGATGTAGCTTCAAATCAATGCGATGTAGATGGTTTAGAATCAAATCCATGCGAAACAAATGATTTAGCTTTCAAGTAATTGCGATATAAGCGATATAGCTTCAAATGCAAGCGAAATAAACGAGTTGGCTTCAAATCCATGCGAAACACATGTTGTAACATCAAATCAATGCGATGTAGAAGGCTTTTGCTTCAAATCCATGCGAAAGAAATGCTTTAGCTTCAAATACTTGCGGTATAAGTGATGTAGCTTCAAATGCAGGCGAAATAAACGATTCAGCTTCAAATCCATGCGAAACCCACGATGTAGCTTCAAATCAATGCGATGTAGAAGGTTTAGCTTCAAATCCATGCGAAACAAATGATTTAGCTACAAATACTTGCGATATAAGTGATATAGCTTCAAATGCTGGCGAAATAAACGAGTTGGCTTCAAATCCATGCGAAACACATGTTGTAACATCAAATCATTGCGATGCAGAAGGCTTAGCTTCAAATCCATGCGAAAGAAATGTTTTAGCTTCAAATAATTGCGATATAAGTGATGTGGCTTCAAATGCAGGCGAAATAAACGAGCTAGCTTCAAGTCCATGCGGAACACATGATGTAGCTACAAATCAATGCGATGTATAAGGTTTATCTTCAAATCCATGCGAAACAAATGATTTAGCTACAAATACTTGCGATATAAGTGATATAGCTTCAAATGCTGGCGAAATAAACGAGTTGGCTTCAAATCCATGCGAAACACATGTTGTAGCATCAAATCAATGCGATGTAGAAGGCTTTTGCTTCAAATCCATGCGAAAGAAATGCTTTAGCTTCAAATACTTGCGGTATAAGTGACTTCAAATGCAGGCGAAATAAACGATTTAGCTTCAAATCCATGCGGAACACATGATGTAGTTTCAAATCAATGCGATGTAGATGGCTTAGATTCAAATCCATGCGAAACAAATGATTTAGCTTCAAATACTTGCAATATAAGTGATATAGCTGCAAATGCTGGCGAAATAAACGAGATAGCTTCAAATCCATGCGGAACAAATGATTTAGCTACAAATACTTGCGATATAAGTGATATAGCTTCAAATGCTGGCGAATTAAACGAGTTGGCTTAAAATCCATGCGACACACATGTTGGAGCATCAAATCAATGCGATGTAGAAGGTTTAGCTTCAAATCCATGCGAGAGAAATGCTTTAGCTTCAAATACTTGCGATATAAGTGATGTAGCTTCAAATGCAGGCGAAATAAACGAGCTAGCTTCAAATCCGTGCGGAACACATGATGTAGCTACAAATCAATGCGATGTATAAGGTTTATCTTCAAATCCATGCGAAACAAATGATTTAGCTACAAATACTTGCGATATAAGTGATATAGCTTCAAATGCTGGCGAAATAAACGAGTTGGCTTCAAATGCATACGAAACACATGTTGTAGCATCAAATCAATGCGATGTAGAAGGTTTAGCTTCAAATCCATGCGAAAGAAATGCTTTAGCTTCAAATACTTGCGATATAAGTGATGTAGCTTCAAATGCAGGCGAAATAAACGAGTTAGCTTCAAATCCATGCGGAACACATGATGTAGCTTCAAATCAATGCGATGTAGATGGTTTAGAATCAAATTCATGCGAAACAAATGATTTAGTTACAAATACTTGCGAAATAAGTGATATAGCTTCAAATGCTGGCGAAATAAACGATTTTGCTTCAAATCCATGAGAAACCCCTTGATGTAGCTTTAAATCAATGCGATGTAGAAGGTTTAGATTCAAATCCATGCCAAAGAAATGCTTTAGCTTAAAATACATGCGATATAAGTGATGTAGCTTCAAATGCAGGCGAAATAAACGATTTAGCTTCAAATCCATGCGGAGCACATGATGTAGCTTCTAATCAATGCAATGTGTAAGGTTTATCTTCAAATCAATACGATGTATAAGGTTTAGCTTCAAATCCATGGGAAACAAATGATTTAGCTACAAATACTTGCGATATAAGTTATATAGCTGCAAATGCTGGCGAAATAAACGAGTTGGCTTAAAATCCATGCGAAACACATGTTGGAGCATCAAATCAATGCGATGTAGAAGGTTTAGCTTCAAATCCAAGCGAATGAAATGCTTTAGCTTCAAATACTTGCGATATAAGTGATGTAGCTTCAAATGCAGGCGAAATAAACGAGCTAGCTTCAAATCCGTGCGGAACACATGATGTAGCTACAAATCAATGCGATGTATAAGGTTTATCTTCAAATCCATGCGAAACAAATGATTTAGCTACAAATACTTGCGATATAAGTGATATAGATTCAAATGCTGGCGAAATAAACGAGTTGGCTTAAAGTCCATGCGAAACGCATGTTGTAGCATCAAATCAATGCGATGTAGAAGGCTTTTGCTTCAAATCCATGCGAAAGAAATGCTTTAGCTTCAAATACTTGCGATATAAGTGATGTAGCTTCAAATGCAGGCGAAATAAACGATTTAGCTTCAAATCCATGCGGAACACATGATGTAGCTTCAAATCAATGCAATGTGTAAGGTTTACCTTCAAATCAATACGATGTATAAGGTTTAGCTTCAAATCCATGGGAAACAAATGATTTTGCTTCAAATACTTGCGATATAAGTGATATAGCTTCAAATGCTGGCGAAATAAACGAGCTAGCTTCAAATCCATGCGGAACACATGATGTAGCTACAAATCAATGCGATGTATAAGGTTTATCTTCAAATCCATGCGAAACAAATGATTTAGCTACAAATACTTGCGATATAAGTGATATAGCTTCAAATGCTGGCGACTTAAACGAGTTGGTTTCAAATCAATGCGAAACACATGTTGTAGCATCAAATCAATGCGATGTAGAAGGTTTAGCTTCAAATCCATGTGGTAGAAATGCTTTAGCTTCAAATACTTGCGATATAAGTGATGTAGCTTCAAATGCAGGCGAATTAAACGAGTTAGCTTCAAATCCATGCGGAACACATGATGTAGCTTCAAATCAATGCGATCTATAAGGTTTAGCTCCAAATCCATGCGAAACAAATGATTTAGCTTCCAATACTTGCGATATAAGTGATATAGCTTCAAATGCTGGCGACTTAAACGAGTTGGCTTCAAATCCATGCGAAACCCACGATGTAGCTTCAAATCAATGCGATGTAGAAGGTTTAGCTTCAAATCCATGCGATGTAGAAGGTTTAGCTTCAAATCCATGCGAAACAAATGATTTAGCTACAAATACTTGCGATATAAGTGATATAGCTTCAAATGCTGGCGAAATAAACGAGTTGGCTTCAAATCCATGCGAAACACATGTTGTAACATCAAATCATTGCGATGTAGAAGGCTTAGCTTCAAATCCATACGAAAGAAATGTTTTAGCTTCAAATAATTGCGATATAAGTGATGTGGCTTCAAATGCAGGCGAAATAAACGAGTTAGCTACAAATCCATGCGGAACACATGATGTAGATTCCAATCAATGCGATGTATAAGGTTTAGCTTCAAATCCATGCGAAACAAATGATATAGCTACAAATACTTGCGATATAAGTGATATAGCTTCAAATGCTGGCGAAATAAACGAGTTGGCTTCAAATCCATGCGAAACACATGTTGTAACATCAAATTATTGTGATGTAGAAGGCTTAACTTCAAATCCATGCGATAGAAATGCTTTAGCTTCAAATAAATGCGATATAAGTGATGTAGCTTCAAATGCAGGCGAAATAAATGATTTTGCTTCAAATCCATGCGAAACCCACGATGTAGCTTCAAATCAATGCGATGTAGAAGGTTTAGCTTCAAATCCTTGCGAAACAAATGATTTAGCTACAAATACTTGCGATATAAGTGATATAGCTTCAAATGCTGGCGAAATAAACGAGTTGGCTTCAAATCCATGCGAAACACATGTTGGAGCATCAAATCAATGCGATGTAGAAGGTTTAGCTTCAAATCCATGCGAATGAAATGCTTTAGCTTCAAATACTTGCGATATAAGTGATGTAGCTTCAAATGCAGGCGAAATAAACGAGCTAGCTTCAAATCCGTGCAGAACACATGATGTAGCTACAAATCAATGCGATGTATAAGGTTTATCTTCAAATCCATGCGAAACAAATGATTTAGCTACAAATACTTGCGATATAAGTGATATAGCTTCAAATGCTGGCGAAATAAACGAGCTAGCTTCAAATCCATGCGGAACACATGATGGAGCTACAAATCAATGCGATGTATAAGGTTTATCTTCAAATCCATGCGAAACAAATGATTTAGCTACAAATACTTGCGATATAAGTGATATAGCTTCAAATGCTGGCGAAATAAACGAGTTGGCTTCAAATCCATGCGAAACACATGTTGTAACATCAAATTATTGTGATGTAGAAGGCTTAACTTCAAATCCATGCGATAGAAATGCTTTAGCTTCAAATACTTGCGATATAAGTGATGTAGCTTCAAATGCAGGCGAAATAAACGAGCTAGCTTCAAATCCATGCGGAACACATGATGTAGCTACAAATCAATGCGATGTATAAGGTTTATCTTCAAATCCATGCGAAACAAATGATTTAGCTACAAATACTTGCGATATAAGTGATATAGCTTCAAATGCTGGCGAAATAAACGAGTTGGCTTAAAATCCATGCGAAACACATGTTGGAGCATCAAATCAATGCGATGTAGAAGGTTTAGCTTCAAATCCATGCGAATGAAATGCTTTAGCTTCAAATACTTGCGATATAAGTGATGTAGCTTCAAATGCAGGCGAAATAAACGAGCTAGCTTCAAATCCGTGCAGAACACATGATGTAGCTACAAATCAATGCGATGTATAAGGTTTATCTTCAAATCCATGCGAAACAAATGATTTAGCTACAAATACTTGCGATATAAGTGATATAGATTCAAATGCTGGCGAAATAAACGAGTTGGCTTAAAATCCATGCGAAACGCATGTTGTAGCATCAAATCAATGCGATGTAGAAGGCTTTTGCTTCAAATCCATGCGAAAGAAATGCTTTAGCTTCAAATACTTGCGGTATAAGTGATGTAGCTTCAAATGCAGGCGAAATAAACGATTTAGCTTCAAATCCATGCGGAACACATGATGTAGTTTCAAATCAATGCGATGTAGATGGCTTAGATTCAAATCCATGCGAAACAAATGATTTAGCTTCAAATACTTGCGATATAAGTGATATAGCTGCAAATGCTGGCGAAATAAACGAGATAGCTTCAAATCCATGCGGTACAAATGATTTAGCTACAAATACTTGCGATATAAGTGATATAGCTTCAAATGCTGGCGAAATAAACGAGTTGGCTTAAAATCCATGCGAAACACATGTTGGAGCATCAAATCAATGCGATGTAGAAGGTTTAGCTTCAAATCCATGCGAGAGAAATGCTTTAGCTTCAAATACTTGCGATGTAAGTGATGTAGCTTCAAATGCAGGCGAAATAAACGAGCTAGCTTCAAATGCGTGCGGAACACATGATGTAGCTACAAATCAATGCGATGTATAAGGTTTATCTTCAAATCCATGCGAAACAAATGATTTAGCTACAAGTACTTGCGATATAAGTGATATAGCTTCAAATGCTGGCAAATAAACGAGTTGGCTTCAAATCCATACGAAACACATGTTGTAGCATCAAATCAATGCGATGTAGAAGGTTTAGCTTCAAATCCATGCGAAAGAAATGCTTTAGCTTCAAATACTTGCGATGTAAGTGATGTAGCTTCAAATGCAGGCGAAATAAACGAGTTAGCTTCAAATCCATGCGGAACACATGATGTAGCTTCAAATCAATGCGATGTAGATGGTTTAGAATCAAATCCATGCGAAACAAATGATTTAGTTACAAATACTTGCGACATAAGTGATATAGCTTCAAATGCTGGCGAATTAAACGATTTTGCCTCAAATCCATGCGAAACCCCTTGATGTAGCTTTAAATCAATGCGATGTAGAAGGGTTAGATTCAAAACCATGCCAAAGAAATGCTTTAGCTTAAAATACATGCGATATAAGTGATGTAGCTTCAAATGCAGGCGAAATAAACGATTTAGCTTCAAATCCATGCGGAGCACATGATGTAGCTTCTAATCAATGCAATGTGTAAGGTTTATCTTCAAATCAATACGATGTATAAGGTTTAGCTTCAAATCCATGGGATCAACTGATGTAGCTACAAATACTTGCGATATAAGTTATATAGCTGCAAATGCTGGCGAAGTAAACGAGATAGCTTCAAATCCTTGCGAAACAAATAATTTAGCTACAAATACTTGCGATATAAGTGATATAGCTTCAAATGCTGGCGAAATAAACGAGTTGGCTTAAAATCCATGCGAAACCCATGTTGGAGCATCAAATCAATGCGATGTAGAAGGTTTAGCTTCAAATCCAAGCGAATGAAATGCTTTAGCTTCAAATACTTGCGATATAAGTGATGTAGCTTCAAATGCAGGCGAAATAAACGAGCTAGCTTCAAATCCGTGTCGAACACATGATGTAGCTACAAATCAATGCGATGTATAAGGTTTATCTTCAAATCCATGCGAAACAAATGATTTAGCTACAAATACTTGCGATAAGTGATATAGATTCAAATGCTGGCGAAATAAACGAGTTGGCTTAAAATCCATGCGAAACGCATGTTGTAGCATCAAATCAATGCGATGTAGAAGGCTTTTGCTTCAAATCCATGCGAAAGAAATGCTTTAGCTTCAAATACTTGCGATATAAGTGATGTAGCTTCAAATGCAGGCGAAATAAACGATTTAGCTTCAAATCCATGCGGAACACATGATGTAGCTTCAAATCAATGCAATGTGTAAGGTTTACCTTCAAATCAATACGATGTATAAGGTTTAGCTTCAAATCCATGGGAAACAAATGATTTTGCTTCAAATACTTGCGATATAAGTGATATAGCTTCAAATGCTGGCGAAATAAACGAGCTAGCTTCAAATCCATGCGGAACACATGATGTAGATACAAATCAATGCGATGTAGATGGTTTAGAATCAAATCCATGCGAAATAAATGATTTAGTTACAAATACTTGCGATATAAGTGATATAGCTTCAAATGCTGGCGACTTAAACGAGTTGGTTTCAAATCAATGCGAAACACATGTTGTAGCATCAAATCAATGCGATGTAGAAGGTTTAGCTTCAAATCCATGTGGTAGAAATGCTTTAGCTTCAAATACTTGCGATATAAGTGATGTAGCTTCAAATGCAGGCGAATTAAACGAGTTAGCTTCAAATCCATGCGGAACACATGATGTAGTTTCAAATCAATGCGATCTATAAGGTTTAGCTTCAAATCCATGCGAAACAAATGATTTAGCTTCCAATACTTGCGATATAAGTGATATAGCTTCAAATGCTGGCGACTTAAACGAGTTGGCTTCAAATCCATGTGAAACCCACGATGTAGCTTCAAATCAATGCGATGTAGACGGTTTAGAATCAAATCCATGCGAAACAAATGATTTAACTTCAAGTACTTGCGATATAAGTGATATAGCTTCAAATGCAAGCGAAATAAACGAGTTGGCCTCAAATCCATGCGAAACACATGTTGTAGCATCAAATCAACGCGATGTAGAAGTCTTTTGCTTCAAATCCATGCGAAAGAAATGCTTTAGCTTCAAATACTTGCGGTATAAGTGATGTAGCTTCAAATGCAGGCGAAATAAATGATTTAGCTTCAAATCCATGCGAAACCCACGATGTAGCTTCAAATCAATGCGATGTAGAAGGTTTAGCATCAAATCCATGCGAAACAAATGATATAGCTACAAATACTTGCGATATAAGTGATATAGCTTCAAATGCTGGCGAAATAAACGAGTTGGCTTAAAATCCATGCGAAACACATGTTGGAGCATCAAATCAATGCGATGTAGAAGGTTTAGCTTCAAATCCATGCGAGAGAAATGCTTTAGCTTCAAATACTTGCGATATAAGTTATATAGCTCCAAATGCTGGCGAAATAAACGAGTTGGCTTAAAATCCATGCGAAACACATGTTGGAGCATCAAATCAATGCGATGTAGAAGGTTTAGCTTCAAATCCAAGCGAATGAAATGCTTTAGCTTCAAATACTTGCGATATAAGTGATGTAGCTTCAAATGCAGGCGAAATAAACGAGCTAGCTTCAAATCCGTGCGGAACACATGATGTAGCTACAAATCAATGCGATGTATAAGGTTTATCTTCAAATCCATGCGAAACAAATGATTTAGCTACAAATACTTGCGATATAAGTGATATAGATTCAAATGCTGGCGAAATAAACGAGTTGGCATAAAATCCATGCGAAACGCATGTTGTAGCATCAAATCAATGCGATGTAGAAGGCTTTTGCTTCAAATCCATGCGAAAGAAATGCTTTAGCTTCAAATACTTGCGATATAAGTGATGTAGCTTCAAATGCAGGCGAAATAAACGATTTAGCTTCAAATCCATGCGGAACACATGATGTAGCTTCAAATCAAAGCAATGTGTAAGGTTTACCTTCAAATCAATACGATGTATAAGGTTTAGCTTCAAATCCATGGGAAACAAATGATTTTGCTTCAAATACTTGCGATATAAGTGATATAGCTTCAAATGCTGGCGAAATAAACGAGTTGGCTTCAAATCCATACGAAACACATGTTGTAGCATCAAATCAATGCGATGTAGAAGGTTTAGCTTCAAATCCATGCGAAAGAAATGCTTTAGCTTCAAATACTTGCGATATAAGTGATGTAGCTTCAAATGCAGGCGAAATAAACGACTTAGCTTCAAATCCATACGGAACACATGATGTAGCTTCAAATCAATGCGATGTAGATGGTTTAGAATCAAATCCATGCGAAACAAATGATTTAGTTACAAATACTTGCGAAATAAGTGATATAGCTTCAAATGCTGGCGAAATAAACGATTTTGCTTCAAATCCATGCGAAACCCCTTGATGTAGCTTTAAATCAATGCGATGTAGAAGGTTTAGATTCAAATCCATGCCAAAGAAATGCTTTAGCTTAAAATACATGCGATATAAGTGATGTAGCTTCAAATGCAGGCGAAATAAACGATTTAGCTTCAAATCACATGCGGAGCACATGATGTAGCTTCTAATCAATGCAATGTGTAAGGTTTATCTTCAAATCAATACGATTTATAAGGTTTAGCTTCAAATCCATGGGAAACAAATGATTTAGCTACAAATACTTGCAGATATAAGTTATATAGCTGCAAATGCTGGCGAAATTAAACGAGTTGGCTTAAAATCCATGCGAAACACATGTTGGAGCATCAAATCAATGCGATGTAGAAGGTTTAGCTTCAAATCCAAGCGAATGAAAATGCTTTAGCTTCAAATACTTGCGATATAAGTGATGTAGCTTCAAATGCAGGCGAAATAAACGAGCTAGCTTCAAATCCGTGCGGAACACATGATGTAGCTACAAATCAATGCGATGTATAAGGTTTATCTTCAAATCCATGCGAAACAAATGATTTAACTACAAATACTTGCGATATAAGTGATATAGATTCAAATGCTGGCGAAATAAACGAGTTGGCTTAAAATCCATGCGAAACGCATGTTGTAGCATCAAATCAATGCGATGTAGAAGGCTTTTGCTTCAAATCCATGCGAAAGAAAATGCTTTAGCTTCAAATACTTGCGATATAAGTGATGTAGCTTCAAATGCAGGCGAAATAAACGATTTAGCTTCAAATCCATGCGGAACACATGATGTAGCTTCAAATCAATGCAATGTGTAAGGTTTACCTTCAAATCAATACAAATGTATAAGGTTTAGCTTCAAATCCATGGGAAACAAATGATTTTGCTTCAAATACTTGCGATATAAGTGATATAGCTTCAAATGCTGGCGAAATAAACGAGCTATAGCTTCAAATCCATTGCGGAACACATGATGTAGCTAACAAATCAATGCGATGTATTAAGGTTTATCTTCAAATCCATGCGAAACAAATGATTTAGCTACAAATACTTGCGATATAGGTGATATAGCTTCAAATGCTGGCGAAATAAACGAGTTGGCTTCAAATCCATGCGAAACACATGTTGTAACATCAAATCATTGCGATGTAGAAGGCTTAGCTTCAAATCCATACGAAAGAAATGTTTTAGCTTCAAATAATTGCGATATAAGTGATGTGGCTTCAAAATGCAGGCGAAATAAACGAGTTAGCTACAAATCCATGCGGAACACATGATGTAGATTCCAATCAATGCGATGTATAAGGTTTAGCTTCAAATCCATGCGAAACAAATGATTTAGATACAAATACTTGCGATATAAGTGATATAGCTTCAAATGCTGGCGAAATAAACGAGCTAGCTTTCAAATCCATGCGGAACACATGATGTAGCTACAAATCAATGCGATGTATAAGGTTTATCTTCAAATCCATGCGAAACAAATGATTTAGCTACAAATACTTGCGATATAAGTGATATAGCTTCAAATGCTGGCGAAATAAACGAGTTGGCTTCAAATCCATGCGAAAACACATGTTGTAACATCAAATTATTGTGATGTAGAAGGCTTAACTTCAATATCCATGCGAAAGAAATGCTTTAGCTTCAAATACTTGCGATATAAGTGATGTAGCTTCAAATGCAGGCGAAATAAACGATTTAGCTTCAAATCCATGCGGAACACATGATGTAGCTTCAAATCAATGCAATGTGTAAGGTTTTACCTTCAAATCAATACAATGTATAAAAGGTTTAGCTTCAAATCCATGGGAAACAAATGATTTTGCTTCAAATACTTGCGATATAAGTGATATAGCTTCAAATGCTGGCGAAATAAACGAGCTAGCTTCAAATCCATGCGGAACACATGATGTAGCTACAAATCAATGCGATGTATAAGGTTTATCTTCAAATCCATGCGAAACAAATGATTTAGCTACAAATACTTGCGATATAGGTGATATAGCTTCAAAATGCTGGCGACAATAAACGAGTTTGGCTTCAAATCCATGCGAAACACATGTTGTAAACATCAAATCATTGCGATGTAGAAGGCTTAGCTTCAAATCCATACGAAAGAAATGTTTTAGCTTCAAATAATTGCGATATAAGTGATGTGGCTTCAAATGCAGGCGAAATAAACGAGTTAGCTACAAATCCATGCGGAACACATGATGTAGATTCCAATCAATGCGATGTATATAGGTTTAGCTTCAAATCCATGCGAAACAAATGATTTAGCTACAAATACTTGCGATATAAGTGATATAGCTTCAAATGCTGGCGAAATAAACGAGCTAGCTTCAAATCCATGCGGAACACATGATGTAGCTACAAATCAATGCGATGTATAAGGTTTATCTTCAAATCCATGCGAAACAAATGATTTAGCTACAAATACTTTGCGATATAAGTGATATAGCTTCAAAATGCTGGCGAAATAAACGAGTTGGCTTCAAATCCATGCGAAAACACATGTTGTAACATCAAATTATTGTGATGTAGAAGGCTTAACTTCAAATCCATGCGATAGAAATGCTTTAGCTTCAAAATACTTGCGATATAAGTGATGTAGCTTCAAATGCAGGCGAAATAAACGAGCTAGCTTCAAATCCATGCGGAAACACATGATGTAGCTAACAATCTCAATGCGATGTATAAGGTTTATCTTCAAATCCATGCGAAACAAATGATTTAGCTACAAATACTTGCGATATAAGTGATATAGCTTCAAATGCTGGCGAAACTAAACGAGTTGGCTTAAAAATCCATGCGAAACACATGTTGGAGCATCAAATCAATGCGATGTTAGAAGGTTTAGCTTCAAATCCATGCGAATGAAATGCTTTAGCTTCAAATACTTGCGATATAAGTGATGTAGCGTTCAAATGCAGGCGAAATAAACGAGCTAGCTTCAAATCCGTGCAGAACACATGATGTAGCTACAAATCAATGCGATGTATAAGGGTTTATCTTCAAATCCATGCGAAAACAAATGATTTAGCTACAAATACTTGCGATATAAGTGATATAGATTCAAATGCTGGCGAAATAAACGAGTTGGCTTAAAATCCATGCGAAACGCATGTTGTAGCATCAAATCAATGCGATGTAGAATGCTTTTGCTTCAAATCCATGCGAAAGAAATGCTTTAGCTTCAAATACTTGCGGTATAAGTGATGTAGCTTCAAATGCAGGCGAAATAAACGATTTAGCTTCAAAATCCATGCGGAAACACATGATGTAGTTTCAAATCAATGCGATGTAGATGGCTTAGATTCAAATCCATGCGAAACAAATGATTTTGCTTCAAATACTTGCGATATAAGTGATATAGCTTCAAATGCTGGCGAAATAAACGAGCTAGCTTCAAATCCATGCGGAACACACTGATGTAGATACAAATCAATGCGATGTAGATGGTTTAGAATCAAATCCATGCGAAATAAATTGATTTAGTTACAAATACTTGCGATATAAGTGATATAGCTTTCAAATGCTGGCGACTTAAACGAGTTGGTTTCAAATCAATGCGAAACTACATGTTGTAGCATCAAATCAATGCGAATGTAGAAGGTTTAGCTTCAAATCCATGTGGTAGAAATGCTTTAGCTTCAAATACTTGTGATATAAGTGATTGTAGCTTCAAATGCAGGCGAATTAAACGAGTTAGCTTCAAATCCATGCGGAACCACATGATGTAGTTTCAAATCAATGCGATCTATAAGGTTTAGCTTCAAATCCATGCGAAACAAATGATTTAGCTTCAAATACTTGCGATATAAGTGATGTAGCTTCAAATGCAGGCGAAATAAACGAGCTAGCTTCAAATCCATGCGGAACACATGATGTAGCTACAAATCAATGCGATGTATAAGGTTTATCTTCAAATCCATGTGCGAAACAAATGATTTAGCGACAATATAGCTACAATACTTGCGATATAAAGTGATATAGCTTCAAATGCTGGCGAAATAAACGAGTTGGCTTAAAATCCATGCGAAACACATGTTGGAGCATCAAATCAATGCGATGTAGAAGTCTTTTGCTTCAAATCCATGCGAAAGAAATGCTTTAGCTTCAAATACTTGCGGTATAAGTGATGTAGCTTCAAATGCAGGCGAAATAAATGATTTAGCTTCAAATCCATGCGAAACCCACGATGTAGCTTCAAATCAATGCGATGTAGAAGGTTTAGCTTCAAATCCATGCGAAACAAATGATTTAGCTACAAATACTTGCGATATAAGTGATATAGCTTCAAATGCTGGCGAAATAAACGAGTTGGCTTCAAATCCATTGCGAAATACATGTTGTAACATCAAATCATTGCGATGTAGAAGGCTTAGCTTCAAATCCATGCGAAAGAAATGTTTTTAGCTTCAAATAATTGCGATATAAGTGATGTGGCTTCAAACGCAGGCGAAATAAACCGAGTTAGCTACAAATCCATGCGGAAACACATGGTGTAGATTCAAATCAATGCGATGTATAAGGTTTAGCTTCAAATCCATGCGAAACAAATGATTTAGTTACAAAATACTTGCGATATAAGTGATATAGCTTCAAATGCTGGCGAAAAAAATGAGCTAGCTTCAAATCCATGCGGAACACATGATGTAGCTACAAATCAATGCGATGTATAAGGTTTATCTTCAAATCCATGCGAAACAAATGATTTAGCTACAAATACTTGCGATATAAGTGATATAGCTTCAAATGCTGGCGAAATAAACGAGTTGGCTTCAAATCCTATGCGAAACACATGTTGGAGCATCAAATCAATGCGATGTAGAAGGTTTAGCTTCAAATCCAAGCGAATGAAATGCTTTAGCTTCAAATACTTGCGGTATAAGTGATGTAGCTTCAAATGCAGGCGAAATAAACGAGCTAGCTTCAAATCCGTGCGGAACACATGATGTAGCTACAAATCAATGCGATGTATAAGGTTTATCTTCAAATCCATGCGAAACAAATGATTTAGCTACAAATACTTGCGATATAAAGTGATATAGATTCAAATGCTGGCGAAATAAACGAGTTGGCTTAAAATCCATGCGAAACGCATGTTGTAGCATCAAATCAATGCGATGTATAAGGCTTTTGCTTCAAATCCATGCGAAAGAAATGCTTTAGCTTCAAATACTTGCGATATAAGTGATGTAGCTTCAAATGCAGGCGAAAATAAACGATTTAGCTTCAAATCCATGCGGAACACATGATGTAGCTTTCAAATCAATGCAATGTGTAAGGTTTACCTTCAAAATCAATACGATGTATATAGGTTTAGCTTCAAATCCATGGGAAACAAATGGATTTTGCTTTCAAATACTTGCGATATAAGTGATATAGCTTCAAATGCTGGCGAAATAAACGAGCTAGCTTCAAATCCATGCGGAACACATGATGTAGCTACAAATCAATGCGATGTATAAGGTTTATCTTCAAATCCATGCGAAACAAATGATTTAGCTACAAATACTTGCGATATAAGTGATATAGCTTCAAATGCTGGCGACTTAAACGAGTTGGTGTCAAATCAATGCGAAACACATGTTGTAGCATCAAATCAATGCGATGTAGAAGGTTTAGCTTCAAATCCATGTGGTAGAAATGCTTTAGCTTCAAATACTTGCGATATAAGTGATGTAGCTTCAAATGCAGGCGAATTAAACGAGTTAGCTTCAAATCCATGCGGAACACATGATGTAGCTTCAAATCAATGCGATCTATAAGGTTTAGCTCCAACTCCATGCGAAACAAATGATTTAGCTTCCAATACTTGCGATATAAGTGATATAGCTTCAAATGCTGGCGACTTAAACGAGTTGGCTTCAAATCCATGCGAAACCCACGATGTAGCTTCAAATCTAATGCGATGTAGATGGTTTAGAAATCAAATCCATGCGAAACAAATGATTTAGCTTCAAGTACTTGTGATATAAGTGATATAGCTTCAAATTGCAAGCGAAATAAAACGAGTTGGCCTCAAATCCATGCGAAACACATGTTGTAGCATCAAAATCAATGCGATGTAGAAGTCTTTTGCTTCAAATCCATGCGAAAGAAATGCTTTAGCTTCAAATACTTGCGGTATAAGTTGATGTAGCTTCAAATGCAGGCGAAATAAATGATTTAGCTTCAAATCCATGCGAAACCCACGATGTAGCTTCAAATCAATGCGATGTAGAAGGTTTAGCTTCAAATCCATGCGAAACAAATGATTTAGCTACAAATACTTGCGATATATGTGATATAGCTTCAAATGCTGGCGAAATAAACGAGTTGGCTTCAAATCCATGCGAAACACATGTTGTAACATCAAATCATTGCGATGTAGAAGGCTTAGCTTCAAATCCATACGAAAGAAATGTTTTAGCTTCAAATAATTGCGATATAAGTGATGTGGCTTCAAATGCAGGCGAAATAAACGAGTTAGCTACAAATCCATGCGGAACACATGATGTAGATTCCAATCAATGCGATGTATAAGGTTTAGCTTCGAAATCCATGCGAAACAAATGATTTAGCTACAAATACTTGCGATATAAGTGATATAGCTTCAAATGCTGGCGAAATAAACGAGCTAGCTTCAAATCCATGCGGAACACATGATGTAGCTACAAATCAATGCGATGTATAAGGTTTTATCTTCAAATCCATGCGAAACAAATGATTTAGCTACAAATACTTGCGATATAAGTGATATAGCTTCAAATGCTGGCGACTTACACGAGTTGGTTTCAAATCAATGCGAAAACACATGTTGTAGCATCAAATCAATGCGATGTAGAAGGTTTAGCTTCAAATCCATGTGGTAGAAATGCTTTAGCTTCAAATACTTGCGATATAAGTGATGTAGCTTCAAATGCAGGCGAATTAAAACGAGTTAGCTTCAAATCCATGCGGAACACATGATGTAGCTTCAAATCATAGCTTCAAATCAATGCGATCTATAAGGTTTAGCTCCAACTCCATGCGAAACAAATGATTTAGCTTCCAATACTTGCGATATAAGTGATATAGCTTCAAATGCTGGCGACTTAAACGAGTTGGCTTCAAATCCATGCGAAACCCACGATGTAGCTTCAAATCAATGCGATGTAGATGGTTTAGAATCAAATCCATGCGAAACAAATGATTTAGCTTCAAGTACTTGCGATATAAGTGATATAGCTTCAAATGCAAGCGAAATAAACGAGTTGGCCTCAAATCCATGCGAAACACATGTTGTAGCATCAAATCAATGCGATGTAGAAGTCTTTTGCTTCAAATCCATGCGAAAGAAATGCTTTAGCTTCAAATACTTGCGGTATAAGTGATGTAGCTTCAAATGCAGGCGAAATAAATGATTTAGCTTCAAATCCATGCGAAACCCACGATGTAGCTTCAAATCAATGCGATGTAGAAGGTTTAGCTTCAAATCCATGCGAAACAAATGATTTAGCTACAAATACTTGCGATATAAGTGATATAGCTTCAAATGCTGGCGAAATATACGAGTTGGCTTCAAATCCATGCGAAACACATGTTGTAACATCAAATCATTGCGATGTAGAAGGCTTAGCTTCAAATCCATACGAAAGAAATGTTTTAGCTTCAAATAATTGCGATATAAGTGATGTGGCTTCAAATGCAGGCGAAATAAACGAGTTAGCTACAAATCCATGCGGAACACATGATGTAGATTCCAATCAATGCGATGTATAAGGTTTAGCTTCAAATCCATGCGAAACAAATGATTTAGCTACAAATACTTGCGATATAAGTGATATAGCTTCAAATGCTGGCGAAATAAACGAGCTAGCTTCAAATCCATGCGGAACACATGATGTAGCTACAAATCAATGCGATCTATAAGGTTTAGCTCCAACTCCATGCGAAACAAATGATTTAGCTTCCAATACTTGCGATATAAGTGATATAGCTTCAAATGCTGGCGACTTAAACGAGTTGGCTTCAAATCCATGCGAAACCCACGATGTAGCTTCAAATCAATGCGATGTAGATGGTTTAGAATCAAATCCATGCGAAACAAATGATTTAGCTTCAAGTACTTGTGATATAAGTGATATAGCTTCAAATGCAAGCGAAATAAACGAGTTGGCCTCAAATCCATGCGAAACACATGTTGTAGCATCAAATCAATGCGATGTAGAAGTCTTTTGCTTCAAATCCATGCGAAAGAAATGCTTTAGCTTCAAATACTTGCGGTATAAGTGATGTAGCTTCAAATGCAGGCCAAATAAATGATTTAGCTTCAAATCCATGCGAAACCCACGATGTAGCTTCAAATCAATGCGATGTAGAAGGTTTAGCTTCAAATCCATGCGAAACAAATGATTTAGCTACAAATACTTGCGATATAAGTGATATAGCTTCAAATGCTGGCGAAATAAACGAGTTGGCTTCAAATCCATGCGAAACACATGTTGTAACATCAAATCATTGCGATGTAGAAGGCTTAGCTTCAAATCCATACGAAAGAAATGTTTTAGCTTCAAATAATTGCGATATAAGTGATGTGGCTTCAAATGCAGGCGAAATAAACGAGTTAGCTACAAATCCATGCGGAACACATGATGTAGATTCCAATCAATGCGATGTATAAGGTTTAGCTTCAAATCCATGCGAAACAAATGATTTAGCTACAAATACTTGCGATATAAGTGATATAGCTTCAAATGCTGGCGAAATAAACGAGCTAGCTTCAAATCCATGCGGAACACATGATGTAGCTACAAATCAATGCGATGTATAAGGTTTATCTTCAAATCCATGCGAAACAAATGATTTAGCTACAAATACTTGCGATATAAGTGATATAGCTTCAAATGCTGGCGACTTAAACGAGTTGGCTTCAAATCCATGCGAAACCCACGATGTAGCTTCAAATCAATGCGATGTAGATGGTTTAGAATCAAATCCATGCGAAACAAATGATTTAGCTTCAAGTACTTGCGATATAAGTGATATAGCTTCAAATGCAAGCGAAATAAACGAGTTGGCCTCAAATCCATGCGAAACACATGTTGTACCATCAAATCAATGCGATGTAGAAGTCTTTTGCTTCAAATCCATGCGAAAGAAATGCTTTAGCTTCAAATACTTGCGGTATAAGTGATGTAGCATCAAATGCAGGCGAAATAAATGATTTAGCTTCAAATCCATGCGAAACCCACGATGTAGCTTCAAATCAATGCGATGTAGAAGGTTTAGCTTCAAATCCATGCGAAACAAATGATTTAGCTACAAATACTTGCGATATAAGTGATATAGCTTCAAATGCTGGCGAAATATACGAGTTGGCTTCAAATCCATGCGAAACACATGCTGTAACATCAAATCATTGCGATGTAGAAGGCTTAGCTTCAAATCCATGCGAAACAAATGATTTAGCTACAAATACTTGCGATATAAGTGATATAGCTTCAAATGCTGGCGAAATAAACGAGTTGGCTTCAAATCCATGCGAAACACATGTTGTAACATCAAATTATTGTGATGTAGAAGGCTTAACTTCAAATCCATGCGATAGAAATGCTTTAGCTTCAAATACTTGCGATATAAGTGATGTAGCTTCAAATGCAGGCGAAATAAACGAGCTAGCTTCAAATCCATGCGGAACACATGATGTAGCTACAAATCAATGCGATGTATAAGGTTTATCTTCAAATCCATGCGAAACAAATGATTTAGCTACAAATACTTGCGATATAAGTGATATAGCTTCAAATGCTGGCGAAATAAACGAGTTGGCTTAAAATCCATGCGAAACACATGTTGGAGCATCAAATCAATGCGATGTAGAAGTCTTTTGCTTCAAATCCATGCGAAAGAAATGCTTTAGCTTCAAATACTTGCGGTATAAGTGATGTAGCTTCAAATGCAGGCGAAATAAATGATTTAGCTTCAAATCCATGCAAAACCCACGATGTAGCTTCAAATCAATGCGATGTAGAAGGTTTAGCTTCAAATCCATGCGAAACAAATGATTTAGCTACAAATACTTGCGATATAAGTGATATAGCTGCAAATGCTGGCGAAATAAACGAGTTGGCTTCAAATCCAAACGAAACACATGTTGTAGCATCAAATCAATGCGATGTAGAAGGTTTAGCTTCAAATCCATGCGAAAGAAATGCTTTAGCTTCAAATACTTGCGATATAAGTGATGTAGCTTCAAATGCAGGCGAAATAAACGATTTAGCTTCAAATCCATGCGGAACACATGATGTAGCTTCAAATCAATGCAATGTGTAAGGTTTACCTTCAAATCAATACGATGTATAAGGTTTAGCTTCAATTCCATGGGAAACAAATGATTTTGCTTCAAATACTTGCGATATAAGTGATATAGCTTCAAATGCTGGCGAAATAAACGAGATAGCTTTAAATCCATGCGAAACCCACGATGTAGCTTCAAATTAATGCGATGTAGAAGGTTTAGCTTCAAATCCATGCGAAACAAATGATATAGCTACAAATACTTGCGATATAAGTGATGTAGCTTCAAATGCTGGCGAAATAAACGAGTTGGCTTCAAATCCACACGAAACACACGTTGTAGCATCAAATCAATGCGATGTAGAAGGTTTAGCTTCAAATGCATGCGAAAAAAATGCTTTAGCTTCAAATACTTACGATATATTGATGTAGCTTCACATGCCGGGAAATAAACGAGTTAGCTTCAAATCCATGCGGAACATATGATGTAGCTTCAAATCAATGTGACGTAGATGGTTTAGAATCAAATCCATGCGAAACAAATGATTTAGTTACAAATACTTGCGATATAAGTGATATAGCTTCAAATGCTGGCGAAATAAACGAGTTGGCTTCAAATCCATTCGAAACACATGTTGTAGCATCAAATCAATGCGATGTAGAAGGTTTAGCTTCAAATCCATGCGAAAGAAATGCTTTAGCTTCAAATACTTGCGATATAAGTGATGTAGCTTCAAATGCAGGCGAAATAAACGAGTTGGCTTCAAATCCATGCGAAACACATGTTGTAGCATCAAATCAATGCGATGTAGAAGGCTTTTGCTTCAAATCCATGCGAAAGAAATGCTTTAGCTTCAAATACTTGCGATATAAGTGATGTAACTTCAAATGCAGGCGAAATAAACGATTTAGCTTCAAATCCATGCGGAACACATGATGTAGTTTCAAATCAATGCGATGTAGATGGCTTAGATTCAAATCCATGCGAAACAAACGATTTAGCTTCAAATACTTGCGATATAAGTGATATAGCTGCAAATGCTGGCGAAATAAACGAGATAGCTTCAAATCCATGCAAAAACGAATGATTTAGCTACAAATACTTGCCATATAAGTGATATAGCTTCGAATGCTGGCGAAATAAACGAGTTGGCTTCAAATCCATGCGAAACACATGTTGTAGCATCAAATCAATGCGATGTTGAAGGCTTTTGCTTCAAATCCATGCGAAAGAAATGCTTTAGCTTCAAATACTTGCGATATAAGTGATGTAGCTTCAAATGCAGGCGAAATAAACGATTTATCTTCAAATCCATGCGGAACACATGAAGTAGCTTCAAATCAATGCAATGTGTAAGGTTTACCTTCAAATCAATACGATGTATAAGGTTTAGCTTCAAATCCATGGGAAACAAATGATTTTGCTTCAAATACTTGCGATATAAGTGATATAGCTTCAAATGCTGGTGAAATAAACGAGATAGCTTCAAATCCATGCGACACCCACGATGTAGATTCAAATTAATGCGATGTAGAAGGTTTAACTTCAAATCCATGCGAAACAAATGATATAGCTACAAATACTTGAGATATAAGTGATGTAGCTTCAAATGCTGGCGAAATAAACGAGTTGGCTTCAAATCCATACGAAAAACACGTTGTAGCATCAAATCAATGCGATGTAGAAGGTTTAGCTTCAAATGCATGCGAAAAAAATGCTTTAGCTTCAAATACTTACGATTTATTGATGTAGCTTCAAATGCCGGGAAATAAACGAGTTAGCTTCAAATCCATGCGGAACACATGATGTAGCTACAAATCAATGCGATGTAGATGGTTTAGAATCAAATCCGTGTGAAATAAGTGATTTAGTTACAAATACTTGCGATATAAGTGATATAGCTTCAAATGCTGGCGAAATAAACGAAATAGCTTCAAATCCATGCGAAACCCACGATGTAGCTTCAAATCAATGCGATGTATAAGGTTTATCTTTAAATCCATGCGAAACAAATGATTTAGCTACAAATACTTGCGATATAAGTGATATAGCTTCAAATGCTGGCGAAATAAACGAGTTGGCTTCAAATCAATGCGAAACACATGTTGTAGCATCAAATCAATGCGATGTAGAAGGCTTTTGCTTCAAATCCATGCGGAAGAAATGCTTTAGCTTCAAATACTTGCGGTATAAGTGATGTAGCTTCAAATGTAGGCGAAATAAACGATTTAGCTTCAAATCCATGCGGAACACATGATGTAGTTTCAAATCATTGCGATGTAGATGGCATAGATTCAAATCCATGCGAAACAAATGATTTAGCTTCAAATACTTGCGATATAAGTGATATAGCTGCAAATGCTGGCGAAATAAACGAGATAGCTTCAAATCCATGCGAAACAAATGATTTAGCTACAAATACTTGCGATATAAGTGATATAGCTTCAAATGCTGGCGAAATAAACGAGTTGGCTTAAAATCCATGCGAAACATATGTTGGAGCATCAAATCAATGCGATGTAGAAGGTTTAGCTTCAAATCCATGCGAGAGAAATGCTTTAGCTTCAAATACTTGCGATATAAGTGATGTAGCTTCAAATGCATGCGAAATAAACGAGCTCGCTTCAAATCCGTGCGGAACACATGATGTAGCTACAAATCAATGCGATGTATAAGGTTTATCTTCAAATCCATGCGAAACAAATGATTTAGATACAAATACTTGCGATATAAGTGATATAGCTTCAAATGCTGGCGAAATAAACGAGTTGGCTTCAAATCCATGCGAAACCCACGATGTAGCTTCAAATCAATGCGATGTGGATGGTTTAGAATCAAATCCATGCGAAACAAATGATTTAGCTTCAAGTACTTGCGATATAAGTGATATAGCTCCAAATGCAAGCGAAATAAACGAGTTAGCTTCAAATCCATGCGGAACACATGATGTAGCTTCAAATCAATGCGATGTATAAGGTTTATCTTCAAATCCATGCGAAAGAAATGCTTTAGCTTCAAATACTTGCGATATAAGTGATGTAGCTTCAAATGCAGGCGAAATAAACGAAATAGCTCCAAATCCATACGAAACCCACGATGTAGCTTCAAATTAATGCGATGTAGAAGGTTTAGCTTCAAATCCATGCGAAACAAATGATATAGCTACAAATACTTGCGATATAAGTGATGTAGCTTCAAATGCTGGCGTAATAAACGAGTTGGCTTCAAATCGATACGAAACACACGTTGTAGCATCAAATCAATGCGATGTAGAAGGTTTAGCTTCAAATGCATGCGAAAGAAATGCTTCAGCTTCAAATACTTGCGATATAAGTGATGTAGCTTCAAATGCAGGCGAAATAAACGAGTTAGCTTCAAATCCATGCGGAACACATGATGTAGCTTCAAATCAATGCGATGTAGATGGTTTAGAATCAAATCCATGCGAAATAAATGATTTAGCTTCAAATACTTGCGATATAAGTGATATAGCTGCAAATGCTGGCGAAATAAACGAGATAGCTTCAAATCCATGCGAAACAAATGTTGTAGCATCAAATCAATGCGATGTAGAAGGTTTAGCTTCAAATCCATGTGGAAGAAATGCTTTAGCTTCAAATACTTGCGATATAAGTGATGTAGCTTCAAATGCAGGCGAAATAAACGAGTTAGCTATAAATGCATGCGGAACACATGATGTAGCTTCAAATCAATGCGATCTATAAGGTTTAGCTTCAAATCCATGCGAAACAAATGATTTAGCTTCCAATACTTACGATATAAGTGATATAGCTTCAAATGCTGGCGAAATAAACGAGATAGCTTCAAATCCATGCGAAACCCACGATGTAGCTTCAAATCAATGCGATGTAGATGGTTTAGAATCAAATCCAGGCGAAACAAATGATTTAGCTTCAAGTACTTGCGATATAAGTGATATAGCTCCAAATGCAAGCGAAATAAACGAGTTAGCTTCAAATCCATGCGGAACACATGATGTAGCTTCAAATCAATGCGTACTATAAGGTTTAGCTTCAAATCCATGCGAAACAAATGATTTAGTTACAAATACTTGCTATATAAGTGATATAGCTTCAAATGCTGGCGAAATAAACGATTTTGCTTCAAATCCATGCGAAACCCCTTGATGTAGCTTTAAATCAATGCGATGTAGAAGGTTTAGATTCAAATCCATGCGAAAGAAATGCTTTAGCTTAAAATACATGCGATATAAGTGATGTAGCTTCAAATGCAGGCGAAATAAACGATTTAGCTTCAAATCCATGCGGAGCACATGATGTAGCTTCTAATCAATGCATTGTGTAAGGTTTATCTTCAAATCAATACGATGTATAAGGTTTAGCTTCAAATCCATGGGAAACAAATGATTTAGCTACAAATACTTGCGATATAAGTTATATAGCTGCAAATGCTGGCGAAGTAAACGAGATAGCTTCAAATCCTTGCGAAACAAATAATTTAGCTACAAATACTTGCGATATAAGTGATATAGCTTCAAATGCTGGCGAAATAAACGAGTTGGCTTCAAATCCATACGAAACACATGTTGTAGCATCAAATCAATGCGATGTAGAAGGTTTAGCTTCAAATCCATGCGAGAGAAATGCTTTAGCTTCAAATACTTGCGATATAAGTGATGTAGCTTCAAATGCAGGCGAAATAAACGAGCTAGCTTCAAATCCGTGCGGAACACATGATGTAGCTACAAATCAATGCGATGTATAAGGTTTATCTTCAAATCCATGCGAAACAAATGATTTAGCTACAAATACTTGCGATATAAGTGATATAGCTTCAAATGCTGGCGAAATAAACGAGTTGGCTTCAAATCCATACGAAACACATGTTGTAGCATCAAATCAATGCGATGTAGAAGGTTTAGCTTCAAATCCATGCGAAAGAAATGCTTTAGCTTCAAATTCTTGCGATATAAGTGATGTAGCTACAAATGCAGGCGAAATAAACGAAATAGCTCCAAATCCATGCGAAACCCACGATGTAGCTTCAAATTAATGCGATGTAGAAGGTTTAGCTTCAAATCCATGCGAAACAAATGATATAGCTACAAATACTTGCGATATAAGTGATGTAGCTTCAAATGCTGGCGAAATAAACGAGTTGGCTTCAAATCCATAGGAAACACACGTTGTAGCATCAAATCAATGCGATGTGGAAGGTTTAGCTTCAAATCCATGCGAAACAAATGATATAGCTAAAAATACTTGCGATATAAGTGATGTAGCTTCAAATGCTGGCGAAATAACCGAGTTAGATTCAAAAACTAAGCGAAACATATGATGTAGCTTCAAATCAATGCGATGTAGAAGGTTTAGCTTCAAATCCAGGCGAAACAAATGGTTTAGATTCAAATACTGGTCAAACAAACGAGTTAGCTTCAAATCAATGCGAAACACATGTTGTAGCATCAAATCAATGCGATGTAGAAGGCTTTTGCTTCAAATCCATGCGGAAGAAATGCTTTAGCTTCAAATACTTGCGGTATAAGTGATGTAGCTTCAAATGTAGGCGAAATAAACGATTTAGCTTCAAATCCATGCGGAACACATGATGTAGTTTCAAATCATTGCGATGTAGATGGCATAGATTCAAATCCATGCGAAACAAATGATTTAGCTTCAAATACTTGCGATATAAGTGATATAGCTGCAAATGCTGGCGAAATAAACGAGATAGCTTCAAATCCATGCGAAACAAATGATTTAGCTACAAATACTTGCGATATAAGTGATATAGCTTCAAATGCTGGCGAAATAAACGAGTTGGCTTAAAATCCATGCGAAACATATGTTGGAGCATCAAATCAATGCGATGTAGAAGGTTTAGCTTCAAATCCATGCGAGAGAAATGCTTTAGCTTCAAATACTTGCGATATAAGTGATGTAGCTTCAAATGCAGGCGAAATAAACGAGCTCGCTTCAAATCCGTGCGGAACACATGATGTAGCTACAAATCAATGCGATGTATAAGGTTTATCTTCAAATCCATGCGAAACAAATGATTTAGCTACAAATACTTGCGATATAAGTGATATAGCTTCAAATGCTGGCGAAATAAACGAGTTGGCTTCAAATCCATGCGAAACCCACGATGTAGCTTCAAATCAATGCGATGTGGATGGTTTAGAATCAAATCCATGCGAAACAAATGATTTAGCTTCAAGTACTTGCGATATAAGTGATATAGCTCCAAATGCAAGCGAAATAAACGAGTTAGCTTCAAATCCATGCGGAACACATGATGTAGCTTCAAATCAATGCGATGTATAAGGTTTATCTTCAAATCCATGCGAAAGAAATGCTTTAGCTTCAAATACTTGCGATATAAGTGATGTAGCTTCAAATGCAGGCGAAATAAACGAAATAGCTCCAAATCCATACGAAACCCACGATGTAGCTTCAAATTAATGCGATGTAGAAGGTTTAGCTTCAAATCCATGCGAAACAAATGATATAGCTACAAATACTTGCGATATAAGTGATGTAGCTTCAAATGCTGGCGTAATAAACGAGTTGGCTTCAAATCGATACGAAACACACGTTGTAGCATCAAATCAATGCGATGTAGAAGGTTTAGCTTCAAATGCATGCGAAAGAAATGCTTCAGCTTCAAATACTTGCGATATAAGTGATGTAGCTTCAAATGCAGGCGAAATAAACGAGTTAGCTTCAAATCCATGCGGAACACATGATGTAGCTTCAAATCAATGCGATGTAGATGGTTTAGAATCAAATCCATGCGAAATAAATGATTTAGCTTCAAATACTTGCGATATAAGTGATATAGCTGCAAATGCTGGCGAAATAAACGAGATAGCTTCAAATCCATGCGAAACAAATGTTGTAGCATCAAATCAATGCGATGTAGAAGGTTTAGCTTCAAATCCATGTGGAAGAAATGCTTTAGCTTCAAATACTTGCGATATAAGTGATGTAGCTTCAAATGCAGGCGAAATAAACGAGTTAGCTATAAATGCATGCGGAACACATGATGTAGCTTCAAATCAATGCGATCTATAAGGTTTAGCTTCAAATCCATGCGAAACAAATGATTTAGCTTCCAATACTTACGATATAAGTGATATAGCTTCAAATGCTGGCGAAATAAACGAGATAGCTTCAAATCCATGCGAAACCCACGATGTAGCTTCAAATCAATGCGATGTAGATGGTTTAGAATCAAATCCAGGCGAAACAAATGATTTAGCTTCAAGTACTTGCGATATAAGTGATATAGCTCCAAATGCAAGCGAAATAAACGAGTTAGCTTCAAATCCATGCGGAACACATGATGTAGCTTCAAATCAATGCGTACTATAAGGTTTAGCTTCAAATCCATGCGAAACAAATGATTTAGTTACAAATACTTGCTATATAAGTGATATAGCTTCAAATGCTGGCGAAATAAACGATTTTGCTTCAAATCCATGCGAAACCCCTTGATGTAGCTTTAAATCAATGCGATGTAGAAGGTTTAGATTCAAATCCATGCGAAAGAAATGCTTTAGCTTAAAATACATGCGATATAAGTGATGTAGCTTCAAATGCAGGCGAAATAAACGATTTAGCTTCAAATCCATGCGGAGCACATGATGTAGCTTCTAATCAATGCATTGTGTAAGGTTTATCTTCAAATCAATACGATGTATAAGGTTTAGCTTCAAATCCATGGGAAACAAATGATTTAGCTACAAATACTTGCGATATAAGTTATATAGCTGCAAATGCTGGCGAAGTAAACGAGATAGCTTCAAATCCTTGCGAAACAAATAATTTAGCTACAAATACTTGCGATATAAGTGATATAGCTTCAAATGCTGGCGAAATAAACGAGTTGGCTTCAAATCCATACGAAACACATGTTGTAGCATCAAATCAATGCGATGTAGAAGGTTTAGCTTCAAATCCATGCGAGAGAAATGCTTTAGCTTCAAATACTTGCGATATAAGTGATGTAGCTTCAAATGCAGGCGAAATAAACGAGCTAGCTTCAAATCCGTGCGGAACACATGATGTAGCTACAAATCAATGCGATGTATAAGGTTTATCTTCAAATCCATGCGAAACAAATGATTTAGCTACAAATACTTGCGATATAAGTGATATAGCTTCAAATGCTGGCGAAATAAACGAGTTGGCTTCAAATCCATACGAAACACATGTTGTAGCATCAAATCAATGCGATGTAGAAGGTTTAGCTTCAAATCCATGCGAAAGAAATGCTTTAGCTTCAAATTCTTGCGATATAAGTGATGTAGCTACAAATGCAGGCGAAATAAACGAAAAGGCTCCAAATCCATGCGAAACCCACGATGTAGCTTCAAATTAATGCGATGTAGAAGGTTTAGCTTCAAATCCATGCGAAACAAATGATATAGCTACAAATACTTTCGATATAAGTGATGTAGCTTCAAATGCTGGCGAAATAAACGAGTTGGCTTCAAATCCATAGGAAACACACGTTGTAGCATCAAATCAATGCGATGTGGAAGGTTTAGCTTCAAATCCATGCGAAACAAATGATATAGCTAAAAATACTTGCGATATAAGTGATGTAGCTTCAAATGCTGGCGAAATAACCGAGTTAGATTCAAAAACTAAGCGAAACATATGATGTAGCTTCAAATCAATGCGATGTAGAAGGTTTAGCTTCAAATCCAGGCGAAACAAATGGTTTAGATTCAAATACTGGTCAAACAAACGAGTTAGCTTCAAATCAATGCGAAACACATGTTGTAGCATCAAATCAATGCGATGTAGAAGGCTTTTGCTTCAAATCCATGCGGAAGAAATGCTTTAGCTTCAAATACTTGCGGTATAAGTGATGTAGCTTCAAATGTAGGCGAAATAAACGATTTAGCTTCAAATCCATGCGGAACACATGATGTAGTTTCAAATCATTGCGATGTAGATGGCATAGATTCAAATCCATGCGAAACAAATGATTTAGCTTCAAATACTTGCGATATAAGTGATATAGCTGCAAATGCTGGCGAAATAAACGAGATAGCTTCAAATCCATGCGAAACAAATGATTTAGCTACAAATACTTGCGATATAAGTGATATAGCTTCAAATGCTGGCGAAATAAACGAGTTGGCTTAAAATCCATGCGAAACATATGTTGGAGCATCAAATCAATGCGATGTAGAAGGTTTAGCTTCAAATCCATGCGAGAGAAATGCTTTAGCTTCAAATACTTGCGATATAAGTGATGTAGCTTCAAATGCAGGCGAAATAAACGAGCTCGCTTCAAATCCGTGCGGAACACATGATGTAGCTACAAATCAATGCGATGTATAAGGTTTATCTTCAAATCCATGCGAAACAAATGATTTAGCTACAAATACTTGCGATATAAGTGATATAGCTTCAAATGCTGGCGAAATAAACGAGTTGGCTTCAAATCCATGCGAAACCCACGATGTAGCTTCAAATCAATGCGATGTGGATGGTTTAGAATCAAATCCATGCGAAACAAATGATTTAGCTTCAAGTACTTGCGATATAAGTGATATAGCTCCAAATGCAAGCGAAATAAACGAGTTAGCTTCAAATCCATGCGGAACACATGATGTAGCTTCAAATCAATGCGATGTATAAGGTTTATCTTCAAATCCATGCGAAAGAAATGCTTTAGCTTCAAATACTTGCGATATAAGTGATGTAGCTTCAAATGCAGGCGAAATAAACGAAATAGCTCCAAATCCATACGAAACCCACGATGTAGCTTCAAATTAATGCGATGTAGAAGGTTTAGCTTCAAATCCATGCGAAACAAATGATATAGCTACAAATACTTGCGATATAAGTGATGTAGCTTCAAATGCTGGCGTAATAAACGAGTTGGCTTCAAATCGATACGAAACACACGTTGTAGCATCAAATCAATGCGATGTAGAAGGTTTAGCTTCAAATGCATGCGAAAGAAATGCTTCAGCTTCAAATACTTGCGATATAAGTGATGTAGCTTCAAATGCAGGCGAAATAAACGAGTTAGCTTCAAATCCATGCGGAACACATGATGTAGCTTCAAATCAATGCGATGTAGATGGTTTAGAATCAAATCCATGCGAAATAAATGATTTAGCTTCAAATACTTGCGATATAAGTGATATAGCTGCAAATGCTGGCGAAATAAACGAGATAGCTTCAAATCCATGCGAAACAAATGTTGTAGCATCAAATCAATGCGATGTAGAAGGTTTAGCTTCAAATCCATGTGGAAGAAATGCTTTAGCTTCAAATACTTGCGATATAAGTGATGTAGCTTCAAATGCAGGCGAAATAAACGAGTTAGCTATAAATGCATGCGGAACACATGATGTAGCTTCAAATCAATGCGATCTATAAGGTTTAGCTTCAAATCCATGCGAAACAAATGATTTAGCTTCCAATACTTACGATATAAGTGATATAGCTTCAAATGCTGGCGAAATAAACGAGATAGCTTCAAATCCATGCGAAACCCACGATGTAGCTTCAAATCAATGCGATGTAGATGGTTTAGAATCAAATCCAGGCGAAACAAATGATTTAGCTTCAAGTACTTGCGATATAAGTGATATAGCTCCAAATGCAAGCGAAATAAACGAGTTAGCTTCAAATCCATGCGGAACACATGATGTAGCTTCAAATCAATGCGTACTATAAGGTTTAGCTTCAAATCCATGCGAAACAAATGATTTAGTTACAAATACTTGCTATATAAGTGATATAGCTTCAAATGCTGGCGAAATAAACGATTTTGCTTCAAATCCATGCGAAACCCCTTGATGTAGCTTTAAATCAATGCGATGTAGAAGGTTTAGATTCAAATCCATGCGAAAGAAATGCTTTAGCTTAAAATACATGCGATATAAGTGATGTAGCTTCAAATGCAGGCGAAATAAACGATTTAGCTTCAAATCCATGCGGAGCACATGATGTAGCTTCTAATCAATGCATTGTGTAAGGTTTATCTTCAAATCAATACGATGTATAAGGTTTAGCTTCAAATCCATGGGAAACAAATGATTTAGCTACAAATACTTGCGATATAAGTTATATAGCTGCAAATGCTGGCGAAGTAAACGAGATAGCTTCAAATCCTTGCGAAACAAATAATTTAGCTACAAATACTTGCGATATAAGTGATATAGCTTCAAATTCTGGCGAAATAAACGAGTTGGCTTAAAATCCATGCGAAACATATGTTGGAGCATCAAATCAATGCGATGTAGAAGGTTTAGCTTCAAATCCATGCGAGAGAAATGCTTTAGCTTCAAATACTTGCGATATAAGTGATGTAGCTTCAAATGCAGGCGAAATAAACGAGCTAGCTTCAAATCCGTGCGGAACACATGATGTAGCTACAAATCAATGCGATGTATAAGGTTTATCTTCAAATCCATGCGAAACAAATGATTTAGCTACAAATACTTGCGATATAAGTGATATTGCTTCAAATGCTGGCGAAATAAACGAGTTGGCTTCAAATCCATACGAAACACATGTTGTAGCATCAAATCAATGCGATGTAGAAGGTTTAGCTTCAAATCCATGCGAAAGAAATGCTTTAGCTTCAAATTCTTGCGATATAAGTGATGTAGCTACAAATGCAGGCGAAATAAACGAAATAGCTCCAAATCCATGCGAAACCCACGATGTAGCTTCAAATTAATGCGATGTAGAAGGTTTAGCTTCAAATCCATGCGAAACAAATGATATAGCTACAAATACTTGCGATATAAGTGATGTAGCTTCAAATGCTGGCGAAATAAACGAGTTGGCTTCAAATCCATAGGAAACACACGTTGTAGCATCAAATCAATGCGATGTGGAAGGTTTAGCTTCAAATCCATGCGAAACAAATGATATAGCTAAAAATACTTGCGATATAAGTGATGTAGCTTCAAATGCTGGCGAAATAAACGAGTTGGCTTCAAATCCATACGAAACACACGTTGTAGCATCAAATCAATGCGATGTAGAAGGTTTAGCTTCAAATGCATGCGAAAGAAATGCTTTAGCTTCAAATACTTGCGATATAAGTGATGTAGCTTCAAATGCAGGCGAAATAAACGAGTTAGCTTCAAATCCATGCGGAACACATGATGTAGCTTCAAATCAATGCGATGTAGATGGTTTAGAATCAAATCCATACGAAATAAATGATTTAGCTTCAAATACTTGCGATATAAGTGATATAGCTGCAAATGCTGGCGAAATAAACGAGATAGCTTCAAATCCATGCGAAACAAATGTTGTAGCATCAAATCAATGCGATGTAGAAGGTTTAGCTTCAAATCCATGTGGAAGAAATGCTTTAGCTTCAAATACTTGCGATATAAGTGATGTAGCTTCAAATGCAGGCGAAATAAACGAGTTAGCTATAAATGCATGCGGAACACATGATGTAGCTTCAAATCAATGCGATCGATAAGGTTTAGCTTCAAATCCATGCGAAACAAATGATTTAGCTTCCAATACTTACGATATAAGTGATATAGCTTCAAATGCTGGCGAAATAAACGAGATAGCTTCAAATCCATGCGAAACCTACGATGTAGCTTCAAATCAATGCGATGTAGATGGTTTAGAATCAAATCCATGCGAAACAAATGATTTAGCTTCAAGTACTTGCGATATAAGTGATATAGCTCCAAATGCAAGCGAAATAAACGAGTTAGCTTCAAATCCATGCGGAACACATGATGTAGCTTCAAATCAATGCGTACTATAAGGTTTAGCTTCAAATCCATGCGAAACAAATGATTTAGTTACAAATACTTGCGATATAAGTGATATAGCTTCAAATGCTGGCGAAATAAACGATTTTGCTTCAAATCCATGCGAAACCCCTTGATGTAGCTTTAAATCAATGCGATGTAGAAGGTTTAGATTCAAATCCATGCGAAAGAAATGCTTTAGCTTAAAATACATGCGATATAAGTGATGTAGCTTCAAATGCAGGCGAAATAAACGATTTAGCTTCAAATCCATGCGGAGCACATGATGTAGCTTCTAATCAATGCATTGTGTAAGGTTTATCTTCAAATCAATACGATGTATAAGGTTTAGCTTCAAATCCATGGGAAACAAATGATTTAGCTACAAATACTTGCGATATAAGTTATATAGCTGCAAATGCTGGCGAAGTAAACGAGATAGCTTCAAATCCTTGCGAAACAAATAATTTAGCTACAAATACTTGCGATATAAGTGATATAGCTTCAAATTCTGGCGAAATAAACGAGTTGGCTTAAAATCCATGCGAAACATATGTTGGAGCATCAAATCAATGCGATGTAGAAGGTTTAGCTTCAAATCCATGCGAGAGAAATGCTTTAGCTTCAAATACTTGCGATATAAGTGATGTAGCTTCAAATGCAGGCGAAATAAACGAGCTAGCTTCAAATCCGTGCGGAACACATGATGTAGCTACAAATCAATGCGATGTATAAGGTTTATCTTCAAATCCATGCGAAACAAATGATTTAGCTACAAATACTTGCGATATAAGTGATATAGCTTCAAATGCTGGCGAAATAAACGAGTTGGCTTCAAATCCATACGAAACACATGTTGTAGCATCAAATCAATGCGATGTAGAAGGTTTAGCTTCAAATCCATGCGAAAGAAATGCTTTAGCTTCAAATTCTTGCGATATAAGTGATGTAGCTACAAATGCAGGCGAAATAAACGAAATAGCTCCAAATCCATGCGAAACCCACGATGTAGCTTCAAATTAATGCGATGTAGAAGGTTTAGCTTCAAATCCATGCGAAACAAATGATATAGCTACAAATACTTGCGATATAAGTGATGTAGCTTCAAATGCTGGCGAAATAAACGAGTTGGCTTCAAATCCATAGGAAACACACGTTGTAGCATCAAATCAATGCGATGTGGAAGGTTTAGCTTCAAATCCATGCGAAACAAATGATATAGCTAAAAATACTTGCGATATAAGTGATGTAGCTTCAAATGCTGGCGAAATAAACGAGTTGGCTTCAAATCCATACGAAACACACGTTGTAGCATCAAATCAATGCGATGTAGAAGGTTTAGCTTCAAATGCATGCGAAAGAAATGCTTTAGCTTCAAATACTTGCGATATAAGTGATGTAGCTTCAAATGCAGGCGAAATAAACGAGTTAGCTTCAAATCCATGCGGAACACATGATGTAGCTTCAAATCAATGCGATGTAGATGGTTTAGAATCAAATCCATACGAAATAAATGATTTAGCTTCAAATACTTGCGATATAAGTGATATAGCTGCAAATGCTGGCGAAATAAACGAGATAGCTTCAAATCCATGCGAAACAAATGTTGTAGCATCAAATCAATGCGATGTAGAAGGTTTAGCTTCAAATCCATGTGGAAGAAATGCTTTAGCTTCAAATACTTGCGATATAAGTGATGTAGCTTCAAATGCAGGCGAAATAAACGAGTTAGCTATAAATGCATGCGGAACACATGATGTAGCTTCAAATCAATGCGATCGATAAGGTTTAGCTTCAAATCCATGCGAAACAAATGATTTAGCTTCCAATACTTACGATATAAGTGATATAGCTTCAAATGCTGGCGAAATAAACGAGATAGCTTCAAATCCATGCGAAACCTACGATGTAGCTTCAAATCAATGCGATGTAGATGGTTTAGAATCAAATCCATGCGAAACAAATGATTTAGCTTCAAGTACTTGCGATATAAGTGATATAGCTCCAAATGCAAGCGAAATAAACGAGTTAGCTTCAAATCCATGCGGAACACATGATGTAGCTTCAAATCAATGCGTACTATAAGGTTTAGCTTCAAATCCATGCGAAACAAATGATTTAGTTACAAATACTTGCGATATAAGTGATATAGCTTCAAATGCTGGCGAAATAAACGATTTTGCTTCAAATCCATGCGAAACCCCTTGATGTAGCTTTAAATCAATGCGATGTAGAAGGTTTAGATTCAAATCCATGCGAAAGAAATGCTTTAGCTTAAAATACATGCGATATAAGTGATGTAGCTTCAAATGCAGGCGAAATAAACGATTTAGCTTCAAATCCATGCGCAGCACATGATGTAGCTTCTAATCAATGCATTGTGTAAGGTTTATCTTCAAATCAATACGATGTATAAGGTTTAGCTTCAAATCCATGGGAAACAAATGATTTAGCTACAAATACTTGCGATATAAGTTATATAGCTGCAAATGCTGGCGAAGTAAACGAGATAGCTTCAAATCCTTGCGAAACAAATAATTTAGCTACAAATACTTGCGATATAAGTGATATAGCTTCAAATTCTGGCGAAATAAACGAGTTGGCTTCAAATCCATGCGAAACACATGTTGTAACATCAAATCATTGTGATGTAGAAGGCTTAACTTCAAATCCATGCGATAGAAATGCTTCAGCTTCAAATACTTGCGATATAAGTGATGTAGCTTCAAATGCAGGCGAAATAAACGAGCTAGCTTCAAATCCATGCGGAACACATGATGTAGCTACAAATTAATGCGATGTAGAAGGTTTAGCTTCAAATCCATGTGGAAGAAATGCTTTAGCTTCAAATACTTGCGATATAAGTGATGTAGCTTCAAATGCAGGCGAAATAAACGAGTTGGCTTCAAATCCATACGAAACACACGTTGTAGCATCAAATCAATGCGATGTAGAAGGTTTAGCTTCAAATGCATCCGAAAGAAATGCTTTAGCTTCAAATACTTGCGATATAAGTGATGTAGCTTCAAATGCAGGCGAAATAAACGAGTTAGCTTCAAATCCATGCGGAACACATGATGTAGCTTCAAATCAATGCGATGTAGATGGTTTAGAATCAAATCCATGCGAAATAAATGATTTAGCTTCAAATACTTGCGATATAAGTGATATAGCTGCAAATGCTGGCGAAATAAACGAGATAGCTTCAAATCCATGCGAAACAAATGTTGTAGCATCAAATCAATGCGATGTAGAAGGTTTAGCTTCCAATCCATGTGGAAGAAATGCTTTAGCTTCAAATACTTGCGATATAAGTGATGTAGCTTCAAATGCAGGCGAAATAAACGAGTTAGCTATAAATGCATGCGGAACACATGATGTAGCTTCAAATCAATGCGATCGATAAGGTTTAGCTTCAAATCCATGCGAAACAAATGATTTAGCTTCCAATACTTACGATATAAGTGATATAGCTTCAAATGCTGGCGAAATAAACGAGATAGCTTCAAATCCATGCAAAACCCACGATGTAGCTTCAAATCAATGCGATGTAGATGGTTTAGAATCAAATCCATGCGAAACAAATGATTTAGCTTCAAGTACTTGCGATATAAGTGATATAGCTCCAAATGCAAGCGAAATAAACGAGTTAGCTTCAAATCCATGCGGAACACATGATATAGCTTCAAATCAATGCGATGTAGATGGTTTAGCTTCAAATCCATGCGAAACAAATGATTTAGTTACAAATACTTGCGATATAAGTGATATAGCTTCAAATGCTGGCGAAATAAACGAGTTGGCTTCAAATCCAAACGAAACACATGTTGTAGCATCAAATCAATGCGATTTAGAAGGTTTAGCTTCAAATCCATGCGAAAGAAATGCTTTAGCATCAAATACTTGCGATATAAGTGATGTAGCTTCAAATGCAGGCGAAATAAACGAGTTAGCTTCAAATCCATGCGGAACACATGATGTAGCTTCAAATCAATGCGATGTAGATGGTTTAGAACCAAATCCATGCGAAATAAATGATTTAGCTTCAAATACTTGCGATATAAGTGATATAGCTGCAAATGCTGGCGAAATAAACGAGATAGCTTCAAATCCATGCGAAACAAATGTTGTAGCATCAAATCAATGCGATGTAGAAGGTTTAGCTTCAAATCCATGTGGAAGAAATGCTTTAGCTTCAAATACTTGCGATATAAGTGATGTAGCTTCAAATGCAGGCGAAATAAACGAGTTAGCTATAAATGCATGCGGAACACATGATGTAGCTTCAAATCAATGCGATCGATAAGGTTTAGCTTCAAATCCATGCGAAACAAATGATTTAGCTTCCAATACTTACGATATAAGTGATATAGCTTCAAATGCTGGCGAAATAAACGAGATAGCTTCAAATCCATGCAAAACCCACGATGTAGCTTCAAATCAATGCGATGTAGATGGTTTAGAATCAAATCCATGCGAAACAAATGATTTAGCTTCAAGTACTTGCGATATAAGTGATATAGCTCCAAATGCAAGCGAAATAAACGAGTTAGCTTCAAATCCATGCGGAACACATGATATAGCTTCAAATCAATGCGATGTAGATGGTTTAGCTTCAAATCCATGCGAAACAAATGATTTAGTTACAAATACTTGCGATATAAGTGATATAGCTTCAAATGCTGGCGAAATAAACGAGTTGGCTTCAAATCCAAACGAAACACATGTTGT
>NW_027477785.1:0-56455 GCF_051020955.1 Megalopta genalis | reverse complement strand
ACCCGTTTGTTTCGCCTGCATTTGAATCTACGTCATTTATATTGCAAGTATCTGAAGCAAAACCATTGGTTTCGCGTGGATTTGAAGCTAAACCTTCTACATCACACTGATTTGCTGCTAAATCATTTGTTTCGCATGGATTTGAAGCTAATTCGTTCGTTGCGCATGCTGTTAAATCTAAATAAAGTATATCACAAGTATTTGTAGCTAAACCATTTGTTTCGCATGGATTTGAATCTAAGCCCTGTACTTCGATTTGATTTGAAGCCTAATCATCTGTTTCGCATGGATTTGAAGCTTACTAGTTCGTTGCGCATGCAGTTAAATCTAAATAACGTATACCACAAGTATTTGAAGCTAAACCATTTGTTTCGCATGGATTTGAAGCTAAGCCTTCTACTTCACATTAATTGGAAGCTAAATCACGTGTTTCGCATGATTTTGAAGCTAAACCTTGTACATCCCATGGATTTGAAGCTAAATCATGTGTTTGGCTTGGATTTGAAGCTAAACCTTCTACATCGCATTGATTTGCAGCTGAATCATGTGTTTCGCATGGATTTAAGCTAACTCGTTCGTTTCGCCTGCATTTGAAACTATATCACTTACATCGCAAGTATCTGAAGCTAAATCGTTTGTTCGCATGGATTTGATGCTAAACCTTCTCCATAGCATTGATTTGAAGCTGAGTCATGTGTTTTGCATCGATTTGAAGCTAACTCGTTTGTTTCCCCTGCAGTTGACGCTATATCACTTATGTCGCAAATATCTAAACCTAAATCATTTTATTCGCATGGATTTGAAGCTAATCATTCTACTTCGCATTTAATTGAAGCTAAATCATGTGTATCGCATGGATTTTCAAGCTAACTCGTTTGATTCGTCTGCATTTGAAGCTATATCGCTTATATCCCAAGTGTTTCAAGCTAAATCATTTGTTTCGCATGGATTTGAATGTAAACCTTCTTCATCGCATTGATTTGAAGCTAAATCATGTGTTTCGCATGGATTTGAAGCGAACTCATTTGACTCTCCTGCATTTGAAGCTATATCACTTATATCGCAAGTATCTGAAACAAAACGATTGGTTTCGCGTGGATTTGAAGCTAAAGCTTCTACATCACACTGATTTGCTGCTAAATCATGTGTTTCGCATGGATTTGAAGCTAACTCGTTTGTTTCGCATGCAGTTGAAGCTAAATCGTGTCTTTCACAAGTATTTGAAGATAAACAATTTGAATCGGAATGATTTGAACAAGAGCCTTCTACTTCGCACTAATTTGCAGCTAAATAATGTGTTTCGAATGGATTTGAAGCTAAACCTTGTACATCCCATGGATTTGAAGCTAAATCATGTGTTTGGCTTGGATTTGCAGCTAAACCTTCTACATCGCATTGATTTTCAGCTGAATCATGTGTTTGCATGGATTTGAAGCTAACTCGTTCGTTTCGCCTGCAGTTGAATCCACATCACTTATATCGCAAGTATTTGAAGCTAAATCATGTGCATGGCGTGGATTTTGAAGCTCACTCGTGTGATTAGTCTACATTGGAATCTCTATCACATATACCCCAAGTGTTTGATGCTAAATCATTTGTTTCGCACTGACTTGAAGCTAAACCTTCTACATCGCATTGATTTGCAGCTAAATCATTTGTTTCGCATGGATTTGTATCTATATCGTTTGTTTCGCCTGCATTTGAAACTATATCACTTACATCGCAAGTATCTGAAGCTAAATCGTTTGTTCCGCATGGATTTGATGCTAAACCTTCTAAATAGCATTGATTTGAAGCTGAATCATGTGTTTTGCATCGATTTGAAGCTAATTCATTTGACTCTCCTGCATTTGAAGCTATATCACTTATATCGCAAGTATCTGAAACAAAACGATTCGTTTCGCGTGGATTTGAAGCTAAATCATGTGTCTCGCATGGCTTTGAAGCTAAACCATCTACATGCCATGGATTTGAAGCTAAATCATGTGTTTGGCATGGATTTGAAGCTAAACCTTCTACATCGCATTGATTTGCAGCTGAATCATTTGTTTCGCATGGATTTGAAGCTAACTCGTTCGTTTCGCCTGTATTCGAACTATATCACTTATATCGCAAGTATTTGAAGCTAAATAATGTGTTTCGCATGGATTTGAAGCTAATTTGTTTGTTTTGCTGCGAGTTCAAGATTTATCATGTTTATCACAAGTATCTGAATCTAAACCATTTGTTTCAAATGAATTTGAAGCTAAACCATGTATTTTGCATGAATTTGAAGATAAATCATGTGTTTCGCATAGATTTGAAGCTAAGCCTTCTACATCGCATTGATTTGCAGCTAAATCATGTGTTTCGCATGGACGTGAAACTAACTCGGTTTTCTCGCATGCTGTGCAAGCTATAACACCTATATCCCAAGTGTTTGAAACTCACTCATTTGTTTCGCGTGGATTTGAAGCTAAACCTTCTAAATCGCATTGATTTGCAGCTAAATCATGTGTTTCGCATGGATTTGAAGCTAACTCGTTGGTTTCGCATGCAGTTGAAGCTAATTCACGTTTATCACAAGTATCTGAAGCTAAATCATTTGTTTCGCAAGAATATGAAGCTAATCCATGTGTTTTGCGTGAATTTGTAGCTAAATCATTTGTTGCACATGGATTTGAAGCTAAACCTTCTACATCGCATAGATTTGCAGCTAAATCATGTGTTTCGCATAGATTTGTAGCTAACTAGTTTGTTTCGCTTGCATTTGAAGCTATATCACTTATACCGCAAGTATCTGAAGCTAAATCAATTGTTTCGCATGTATTTGAAGCTAAGCCTTCTACTTGGAATTGAAATGAAGCTAAATCATTTGTTTCGCATGGATTTGAAGCTAACTCGTTTGAAATGTCTGCATTTGAAGCTACCTCACTTATATCGCAAGTATTTGAAGCTAAATCATTTGTTTCGCATGGATTTGAAGCTAAACCCTCTACATAGCATTGATTTGAAGATTAATCGTGTGTTTTGCATGGACTTGCGGCTAACTCGTTGGTTTCCACTGCTTTGAAGCTATATCACTTATATCGCAAGTATCTGATGCTAAATCATTTGTTTCGCATGGATTTGAAGCTAAACCTTCTACGTAGCATTGATTTGAAGCTAAACCTTCTACATCGCATTAATTTGCAGCTAAATCATGTGTTTCGCATGGATTTGAAGCTAACTCGTTTGTTTCGCTTGCAGTTGAAGCTAAAGCATAAGTATCTGAAGCAAAACAATTTTTTTCGCTTGTATTTGAAGCTGAACCACTTGTATCCCATGAATTTGAACCTAAATCATGTTTTTCGCATGCATTTTTAGCTTACTCATGTTCTTTGCATGGATTTGACGCTAACTCGTTTGTGTCACCGGCATTTGAAGCTATTTCATTTATATCGCAAGTATTTGAAGCGAATCCATTTGTTTCGCATGGATTTGAAGCCAAGCCTTCTACATCGCATTGATTTGAAGCTACATCATGTGTATCGCATGGATTTGAAGCTAACTCGTTTGTTTCGCCTGCATTTGAAGCTATATCACTCATATCGTAAGTACTTGATGCTAAATCATTTGTTTCGCATAGATTTGAAGCCATCCTGCTACTTCGCGTTGATCTGAAGCTAAATCATGTGTTTCGCATTGATTTGAAGCTAACTCGTTTGTTTTCCTGCTTTTGAACTTACTTCATTTATATCGCAAGTATTTGAAGCTACATCGTTTGTTTCGCATACATTTGAAGCTGTATCCCTTATATTCGCAAGTTTTTGACGTTAAATCATTCTTTTCGCATGGATTTGTAGCTAAGCCTTCTACCTCGCATTGATTTGAAGCTAAATCATGTGTATCGCATGGATTTTGCAGCTAACTCGTTTGATTCGTCTTCATTTGGAGCTATATCAGTTATATCGCAAGTATCTGATGCTAAATCATTTGTTTTGCATGGATTTGAAGCTAAACCTTCTACGTCGCATTGATTTGCAGCTAAATCATGTGTATCGCATGGAGTTGAAGATAACTCGTTCGTTTCGCCTGCATATGAAGCTATATCATTTATATCGCAAGTATTTGAAGCTAAATCATTTGTGTCGCATGGATTTGAAACAAAACCTTCTACATCGCATTGATTTGAAGCTAAATCTTATGTATCGCATTGATTTGAAGCTAAGCCTTCTACTTCGCATTGATTTGAAGCTAAATCATGTTTATCGCTTTGTTTTGAAGCTAATTCGTTTGTTTCGCATGGAGTTGAATATAAATCATGTTTATCACAAGTATCTGAAGCTAAACCATTTGTTTCGCATGAATTTGAAGCTGTACCATGTGTTTCGCATGAATTTGAAGATAAATCACGTGTTTCGCATGGGTTTTGAAGCTAAGCCTCCTACATCGCACTGATTTGAAGCTAAATTATTTCTTTCGCATGGATTTGAAGCTAAACCTTCTACATAGAATTGATTCGAAGCTTAATCATGTGTTTTGCATGGATTTGAATCTAACTCGTTTGTTTCCCCTGCATTTGAAGCTATATGAATTATATCGCAAATATCTGATGCTAAATCATGTGTTTCGCATGGACTTGAAGCTAATCCTTCTACTTCGCATTGATTTGAAGCTAAATCATCTGTTTCGCTTGGATTTGAAGCTATCACGTTTGTTTGACATTCAGTTGAAACGAAATCATGTATATCACAAGTATTTGAAGCTGAACCATTTGATTCGCTTGGATTTGAAGCTAATCCTTCTACTAAGAATTGACTTGAAACTAAATCATTTGTTTCGCCATGGATTTAAAGCTAAATCGTGTTTTTCGCCTGCATTTGAAGTTATCACTAATATCGAGAGTATTTGAAGCTAAATCATTTGTTTCGCCAGCATTTAAAGCTACATCACTTATATCGCAAGTATCTGAAACTAAATTATTTGTTTCGCATGTCTTTGGAGCTAAGTCTTCTACTTCGCACTCATTAGAAGCTAAATCATGTGTTCCGCATGGATTTGAAGCTAAGCCTTCTACATCGCATTGATTTGGAGCTACCTCGTTTGTTTCGCAGATTGTTCAATCTATATATCATGTATATCACAAGAATTTGAAACCAAACCATTTGATTCGCATGGATTTGAACCTAAGCGTTCTACTTCGCAACGTTTTGAAGCTAAATCATGTGTTTCGCATGGATTTGAAGCTAATCCTTCTACTTTGCAGTGTTTTGAAGCTAAATCATTCGTTTTGCATGGATTTGAAGCTAAGCCTTCTAATTCGCACTGTTTTGAAGCTAAATAATGTATTTCGCGTGGATTTGACGCTAACTCTTTTGTTTCGCCTGCATTTGAAGCTATATCACTTATATCGCAAGTATTTGAAGCTAAATCAGTTGTTTCGGGCGGATTTGATGCTAAATCTTCCACATCGCATTGGTTTGATGCTAAACCTGCTACATCGCATTGATTTGAAACTAAATCATGTGTTTCGTTTGGAGTTGAAGCTAGTTCGTTTGTTACGTCTGCATTTGAAGCTATATAACTTATAACGCAAGTATGTGAAGCTAAATCATGTGTTTGGCATGGATTTGAATCTAACTCCTTTGGTCCGCCTTCCGTTCAAGTTATATCACTTATATCCCAAAGCATTTGAGGCTAAATCATTTGTTTCGCATGTATTTGAAACTAAATAATTTGTTTCGCATGGATTTGAAGATAAACTTTTTACATCGCATTGATTTGCAGCTGAATAATGTGTTTCTCTTGGATTTGAAGCTAAACCTTCTACTTCGCTTTGATTTGAAGCTAAATCAAGTGTTTTGCATGGATTTGAAGCTAACTCGTTTCTTTCCCCTGCAGATGGAGCTATATCACTCATCCCGCAACTATCTGAAGCTAAATCAATTGTTTCTCATGTATTTGAAGCTAAGCCTTCTACTGCGCATTGATTTGAATCTAAATCATGTGCATTCGCATGGATTCTGAAGCTAATTCGTTTGTTTCGTATGCATTTGAAGCTATATCACTTACATCGCAAGTGCTTGAACCTAAACCATTTGTTTCGCATGGATTTGAAGCTAAACCTTCTACATCGCATTGATTTGAAGCTATATCACTTATATCTCAAGTGTTTGAAGCTAAATCATTTGTTTCGCGTGGATTGAAAGCTAAACCTTCTACATTGCATTGATTTGAAGCTAAGTCATGTGTTTCGCTTGGATTTGAAGCTAAATCTTCTACATCGCATTGATTTGAAGCTAAATTATGTGTTTCGCATGGTTTTGAAGCTAAGCCTTCTACTGCGCATTGATTCGAATCTAAATCATGTGTATTCGCATGGATTCTGAAGCTAATTCGTTTGTTTCGTATGCATTTGAAGCTATATCACTTATATCGCAAGTGCTTGAACCTAAACCATTCGTTTCGCATGGATTTGAAGCTAAACCTTCTACATCGCATTGATTTGAAGCTATATCACTTATATCCCAAGTGTTTGAAGCTAAAGCATTTGATTCGCATGGATTTGAATCTAAGCTTTCTATTTCGCATTGATTTGAAGCTAAAAAATGTTTTTCGCATGGATTTGAAGCTAGCTAGTTTGTTTCCATGCAGTTGAATCTAAATCATGTTTATCACAAGTATCTGAAGCTAAATCATTTGTTTCGCATGAATTTGAAGCCAAGCCTTCTACTTCGCATTGATTTGAAGCTAAAATATGTATTTCGCATGGATTTGAATCTAACTAGTTTGTTTCGCATGCAGTTGAATCTAAATCATGTTTTTCACAAGTATCTGAAGCTAAATCATTTGTTTCGCATGAATTTGAAGCTAAGCCTTCTACTGCGCATTGATTTGAATCTAAATCATGTGTATTCGCATGGATTCTGAAGCTAATTCGTTTGTTTCGTATGCATTTGAAGCTATATCACTTACATTGCAAGAGCTTGTCCCTAAACCATTCGTTTCGCATGGATTTGAAGCTAAACCTTCTACATCGCATTGATTTGAAGCTAAATCATGTGTATCGCATGGATTTTGAACCTAACACGTTTCATTCGTCTACATTGGAAGCTATATCACTTATATCCCAAGTGTTTGAAGTTAAATCATTTGTTTCGCGTGGATTTGAAGCTAAACCTTCTACATTGCATTGATTTGAAGATAAGTCATGTGTTTCGCTTGGATTTGAAGCTAAATCTTCTACATCGCATTGATTTGAAGCTAAATTATGTGTTTCGCATGGTTTTGAAGCTAACTCGTTTGATTCGCCTGCATTTGAAGCTAAATCATTCGTTTCGCATGGATTTGAAGCTAAGCCATCTAATTCGCATTCTTTTGAAGCTAAATAATTTATTTCGCGTCGATTCGAAGCTTATTCGTCTGTTTCGAATGCAGCTGAAGTTAAATAATGTATATCACAAGTATTTGAAGCTAAACTATTTGTATAGCAAGGATTTGAAGATAAGCCTTCTAGTTCGCATTGATTTGAAGCTAAATCATGTGTTTCGCATGGATTTGAAGCTAACTCGTTTGTTTCGCCTGCATTTGAAACTATATCACTTACATCGCAAGTATCTGAAGCTAAATCATTTGTTGCGCATGGATTTGATGCTAAACCTTCTACATAGCATTGATTTGTAGCTAAATCATGTGTTTCGCTTGGATTTGAAGCTAACTCTTTTGTTTCGCATGCAGTTGAAGCTATATCATTTATAAGGCAAGTATCTGAAGCTAAATCATTTGTTTCTCATGGATTTGAAGCAAATCCTTCTACTCCGCTTTGATTTGAAGCTAAATCAAGTGTTTTGCATGGATTTGAAGCTAACTCGTTTGTTCTGTCTGCATTTGAAGTTACCTCACTTATATCGCAACTATCTTATGCTAAATCATTTGTTTCGCACGGATTTGAAGCTAAACCTTCTACCTAGCATTGATTTGAAGCTAAACCTTCTGAATCGCATTAATTTGCTGCTAACTCATGTGTTTCGCATGGATTTGAAGCTAACTCGTTCGTTGCGCATGCAATTAAATCTAAATAAAGTAGATCACAAGTATTTGTAGCTAAACCATTTGTTTCGCATGGATTTGAAGCTAACTCGTTGGGATCGCATGTATTTGAATTTGTATCTCTTATATTCGCAAGTATTTGAAACTAAATCATTCGTTACGCATGGGGTAGAAGCTGAGCCTTTTACTTCGCATTGATTTGAAGCTAAATCATGTATTTCGCTTGGATTTGAAGTTAAGCCTTCTAGTTCGCATTGATTTAAAGCTTAATCATGTGTTTCACACGGATTTGAAGCTGACTCGTTTGTTTCGCATGCAGTTGAATCTAAATCATGTTTATCACAAATATCTGAAGCTAACCCATTTGTTTCGCAAGAATATGTAGCTAAACCATGTGTTTCGCATGGATTTGATGATAACTCGTTTGCTTCGTCTGCATTTGAAGCTATATCATTTATATCGCAAGTATTTGAAGCTAAATCATCTGTGTCGCATGTATTTGAAGCTAATCCTTCTACTTCGCATTGATTTGAAGCCAAATCATCTGTATCGTATGGATTTTGTAGCTAACTCGTTTGATTCGTCTGCATTTGAATCTATATCACTTATATCGCAAGTATTTGAAGCTAAATCATTTGTTTCGCGCGGATTTGTAGCTAAACCTTCTACATCGCATTGATTTGAAGCTAAACCTTCTACATCGCATTGACTTGAAGCCAAATCATGTGTTTCGCATGGATTTGAAGCTAACTCCTTTATATCGCATGCAGTTGAAGCTAAATCATGTATTTCACAAGTTTTTGAAGCTTAACCACTTGATTCGCATGGATTTGAAGATAATCCTTCTACTTCGCACTGATTTGGAGCTAAATCATGAGTTTCGCTCGGATTTGAAGCTAAGCCTTCTACTTCGCATTGATTTGAAGCTAAATCATGTGTTTCGCTTGGATTTGAAGCTAACTCGTTTGTTTCGCATGCAGCTGCAGCTAAATCATGTTTATCACAAGTATCTGAAGCCTAACCATTTGTTTCACAAGAATATGAAGCTAATCCATGTGTTTCCCATGAATTTGAAGCTAAATCATGTGTTTCGCATGCATTTGAAGCTAACTCGACTATTCCGCCTGCATTTGAAGCTATATCACTTATATCGCAAGTATTTGAATCTAAATCATTTGTTTCGGGCGGATTTGAAGCTAGGCCTTCTACTTCGAACTGATTTGATGCTAAATCATGTGTTTCGCTTGGATTTGAAGCTAACTCTTTTGTTTCGCATGAAGTTGAAGCTATATCATTTATAAGGCAAGTATCTGAAGCTAAATCATTTGTTTCTCATGGATTTGAAGCAAAACCTTCTACTCCGCTTTGATTTGAAGCTAGATCAAGTGTTTTGCATGGATTTGAAGCTAACTCCTTTGTTTCCCCTGCATTTGAAGCTATATCACTTATATCGCAAGTATCTGAAGCTAAATCATTTGTTTCTCATGTATTTGAAGCTAAGCCATCTACTTCGCATTGATTTGAAGATAATCATGTGTTTCGATTGTATTTGAAGCTACGTCGTTCGTTCCTCTTGCATTTGAAGCTATACCACTTATATCGCAAGTATCTGAAGCTAAATCACTTTTTCGCATGGATATGGAGCTAAACCTTCTACATCGTACTGATTTGCAGCTTAATAATGTGTTTTGCATGTATTTGAAGCTAACTCGTTTGTTTCCACTGCTGTGAAGCTGTATAACTTATATCGCAAGTATCTGATGCTAAATCATTTGTTTCGCATGGATTTGAAGCTAAACCTTCTACATAGCATTGATGTGAAGCTAAACCTTCTGAATCGCATTAATTTGATGCTACATCGTTTGTTTCGCATACATTTGAAGCTGTATCCCTTATATTCGCAAGTATTTGAAGTTAAATCATTCTTTTCGCATGGATTTGAAGCTAAGCCTTCTTACTTCGCATTGATTTGAAGCTAAATCATGTGTATCGCATGGATTTTGCAGCTAACTCGTTTGATTCGTCTGCATTTGGAGCTATATCAGTTATATCGCAAGTATCTGATGCTAAATCATTTGTTTTGCATGGATTTGAACCTACTCTTTCCACTAGGAATTGATTTGAAACTAAATCATTTGTTTCTCATTTATTTGAAACTAACTCGATTGTTTCTTCTGCATTTGAAGCATTATCACTAATATCGAGAGTATTTGAAGCTAAATCATTTGTTTCGCACAGATTTGAAGCTACACCTTCTACATCGCATTTTTTGAAGCTAAATCATGTGTTTCGCTTGGATTTGAAGCTAAATGATGTGTTTCGCATGGATTTGAAGCTAACTCGTTTGTTGCGCATGCATTTGAAACTATATCACTTATATCGCATGTATCTGATGCTAAATCATTTGTGTCGCATGGATTTGAAGCCAAATCTTCTACATCGCATTCATATGAATCTAAACCTGCTAAATCTTATTGATTTGAAGCTAAATCATGTTTTCCGCATTTAGTTGAGGCTAACCCGTTCGTTTCGCCTGCATTTGAGTCTATATCACTTATATCGCAAGTATCTGAAACTAAATCATTTGTTTCGCATGGATTTGAAGGTAAGACGTCTAGTTCGCATTGATTTGATGCTAAATCTAGTGTATCGCATGGATTAGAAGCTATCTCGTTTGTTTCGCCTGCATTTGAAGTATATCATTTGTATGGCAAGTATTTGAAGCTAAATGATTTGTGTCGCATGGATTTTCAGCTAAACCTTCTACATCGAATTGATTTGAAGCTAAATCATGTGTTTCGCGTGGACTTGAAGCTAACTCGTTGGTTTCGCATGCATTTGAAGCTGTATCCATTATATTCGCAAGTGTTTGAAGATAAATCATTCGTATCGCATCGATTTGACACTAAGCCCTCTACCTCACACTGATTTGAAGCTAAATCATGTGTTTCGTATGCATTTGAAGCTAACTCGTTTGTTCCGCATGCAGTTGAAGATAAATCATGTTTATCAAAAGTATCTGATACTAAACTACTTGTTTCGCAAGAATATGAAGCTTAACCATGTGCTTCTCATGAATATGAAGCTAAATCATGTGTTTCGCATGGATTTGAAGCTAACTCGTTTGTTTCGCATGCAGTTAAGCTAAATCATGTCTTTCACAAGTATTAGAATATGAACCATTTGAATCGCATGGATTTGAACCTGAGCCTTCTACTGCGCACTGATTTCCAGCTAAATAATGTGTTTCGCATGGATTTGTAGCTAAACCATCTACATCTCTTGGATTTGAAGCTAACTCATGTGTTTGGCATTGATTTGAAGCTAAACCTTCTACATCGCATTGATTTGCAGCTGAATCATGTGTTTCGCATGGATTCGAAGCTAACTCGTTCGTTTCGCCTGTATTTCAAGCTATATCACTTATATCGCAAGTATCTGAAACTAAATCATTTGTTTCGCATGGATTTGAAGGTAAGACGTCTAGTTCGCATTGATTTGATGCTAAATCTAGTGTATCGCATGGATTAGAAGCTATCTCGTTTGTTTCGCCTGCATTTGAAGTATATCATTTGTATGGCAAGTATTTGAAGCTAAATGATTTGTGTCGCATGGATTTTCAGCTAAACCTTCTACATCGAATTGATTTGAAGCTAAATCATGTGTTTCGCGTGGACTTGAAGCTAACTCGTTGGTTTCGCATGCATTTGAAGCTGTATCCATTATATTCGCAAGTGTTTGAAGATAAATCATTCGTATCGCATCGATTTGACACTAAGCCCTCTACCTCACACTGATTTGAAGCTAAATCATGTGTTTCGTATGCATTTGAAGCTAACTCGTTTGTTCCGCATGCAGTTGAAGATAAATCATGTTTATCAAAAGTATCTGATACTAAACTACTTGTTTCGCAAGAATATGAAGCTTAACCATGTGCTTCTCATGAATATGAAGCTAAATCATGTGTTTCGCATGGATTTGAAGCTAACTCGTTTGTTTCGCATGCAGTTAAGCTAAATCATGTCTTTCACAAGTATTAGAATATGAACCATTTGAATCGCATGGATTTGAACCTGAGCCTTCTACTGCGCACTGATTTCCAGCTAAATAATGTGTTTCGCATGGATTTGTAGCTAAACCATCTACATCTCTTGGATTTGAAGCTAACTCATGTGTTTGGCATTGATTTGAAGCTAAACCTTCTACATCGCATTGATTTGCAGCTGAATCATGTGTTTCGCATGGATTCGAAGCTAACTCGTTCGTTTCGCCTGTATTTCAAGCTATATCACTTATATTGCAAGTATTTGAATCTAAATCATTTCTTTCGCATAGATTTGAAGCTAAGCCTTCTACATCGCATTGATTTGCAGCTAAATCATGTGTTTCGCATGGACGTGAAACTAACTCGTCTTTTTCGCATGCTGTGCAAACTATATCACCTATATCCCAAGTGTTTGAAACTCACTCATTTGTTTCGCGTGGATTTGAAGCTAAACCTTCTAAATCGCATTGATCTGAATATAAATCATGTGATTCCTGTGGATTTGAAGCCAACTCGTTTGTTTCGTCTGCATTTGAAGCTATATCACATATATCGCAAGTATTTGATGCTAAATCCGTTGTGTCGCTTGGATTTGCAGCTATCTCGTTTGTTTCGCCTGTATTTAAAGCTACTTCATTTATATCGAAAGTATTTGAATCTAAATGATTTGTTTCGCATGGATTTGAAACTAACTAGTTTGTTCCTTCTGCATTTAAAGCTATATCACTAATATCGTGAGTATTTGAAGCTAAATCATTAGTTTCGCACAGATTTGAAGCTAAACCTTCTACATCGCATTGATTTGAAGCTAAATCATGTGTTTCGCTTGGTTTTGAATCTAAATCATGTGTTTCGTCTGCACTTGAAGCTATATTACTTATATCGCAAGTATCAGAAGCTAAATCATCTGTGTCTCATAGATTTGCTGATAAACCTTCTATATAGCATTGATTTGAAGCTTAATCATGTGTTTTGCATGGATTTGAAGCTATCTCGTTTATTACGACTGCAGTTGAATCTGTATCACTTATATCTCAAGTATTTGAAGCATAACCATTTGTTCCGCATGGATTTGAAGCTAAGCCTTTTACTTCGCATTTATTGGAAACTAAATCATTTGTATCGCATGGATTTACAAGCTAACAAGTTTGATTCGTCTGCATTTGAAGCTATATCACTTATATTGCAAGTATATGAAGCAAAATCATTGGTTTCGCGTGGATTGGAAGCTAAACCTTCTACATCCCATGGATTTGAAGCTAAATCATGTGTTTGGCATGGCTTTGAAGCTAACTCGTTCGTTTCGCCTGTATTTGAAGCTAGATCACATATATCGCAAGTATTTGAAGCTAAATCATGTGTTTCGCTTGGATTTGAAGCTAAACCTTCTACATCGCATTGATTTGAAGCTAAATCGTGTGTTTCGCATCTATTTGATGCTGACTCGTTTGTTGCGCATGCAGTTGAATCTAAATAACGTATAACACAAGTATTTGTAGCTAAACAATTTGTTTCGCATGGATTTGAATCTAAGCCGTGTACTTCGAATTGATTTGAAGGTAAATCATGTGTTACGCATGGATTTATAGCTAAACCTTATACATCGCATTGATTTGCAGCTAAATCATTTGTTTCGCATGGATTTGAAGCTATCTCGCTTGTTTCGCCTGCATTTGAAACTATATCACTTACATCGCAAGTATCTGAAACTAAATCATTTGTTCCGCATGGATTTGATGCTAAACCTTCTACATCGCATTGATTTGTAGCTGAATCATGTGTTTTGCATCAATTTGAAGCTAACTCGTTTGTTTCCCCTGCAGTTGAAACTATATCACATATGTCGCAAGTATCTAAACCTAAATCATTTGATTCGCATGGATTTGAAGGTAAACCTTCTACATCGCATTGATTTGCAGCTAAATCATTTGTTTCGCATGGTATTTGAAGCTAACTCGTTTGAATCGTCTGCATTTGAAGCTAAATCACTTATATCCCTAGTGTTTGAAGCTATATCTCTTATTTCGCATGGATTTGAAGCTAAAGCTTCTACATCGCATTGATTTGCAGCTAAATCATGTGTTTCGCATGGATTTGAAGCTAACTCGTTCGTTTCGCCTGTAGTTGAATCTACATCACTTATATCGCAAGTGTTTGAAGCTAAATCATGTGTATCGCGTGGTTTTTGAAGCTAACTCGTTTGATTAGTCTGCATTTGAAGCTATATCACTTATACCCCAAGTGTTTGAAGCTTAATCATGTGTCTCGCATGGATTTGAAGCTAACGCGTTCGTTGCGCATGCCGTTAAATCTAAATAACGTATATCATAAGTATTTGTAGCTAAACCATTTGTTTCGCATGGATTTGAATCTAAGCCGTGTACTTCGAATTGATTTGAAGGTAAATCATGTGTTACGCATGGATTTGAAGCTGAACCTTCTACATCTCATGGATATGAAGCTAAATCATGTGTTTGGCATGGATTTGAAGCTAACTCGTTCGTTTCGCCTGTACTTGAAGCTAGATCACATATATCGCAAGTATTTGAAGCTAACTCATGTGTTTCGCTTGGATTTGAAGCTAAACCTTCTACATCGCATTGATTTGAAGCTGAATCGTGTGTTTCGCATGGATTTGAAGCTAACTCGTTTGTTTCGCATGCAGTTGTAGCTAAATAATGTATATCACAAGTATTTGTAGCTCAACCATTTGTTTCGCATGGATTTGAAGCTAAACTTTCTACATCGCATTGATTTGAAACTTACTCGTTTGTTTCGCATGCAGTTGAAGCTATATCACTTATATCGCAAGTATCTGAAGCTAAATCATTTGTGTCGCATGGTTTTGAAGCTAAACCTTCTACATCGCATTGACTTGCATCTAAATTCATGTGTTTCGCATGGATTTGAAGCTAACTCGTTCGTTTCGCCTGCATTTGAGTCTATATCACTTATATCGCAAGTATCTGAAACTAAATCATTTGTTTCGCATGGATTTGAAGGTAAGACATCTAGTTCGCATTGATTTGATGCTAAATCTAGTGTATCGCATGGATTAGAAGCTATCTCGTTTGTTTTTTGCATTTGAAGTATATCTTTTGTATGGCAAGTATTTGAAGCTAAATGATTTGTGTCGCATGGATTTTCAGCTAAACCTTCTACATCGAATTGATTTGAAGCTAAATCATGTGTTTCGCGTGGACTTGAAGCTAACTCGTTGGTTTCGCATGCATTTGAAGCTGTATCCCTTATATTCGCAAGTGTTTGAAGATAAATCATTCGTATCGCATCGATTTGACACTAAGCCCTCTACCTCACACTGATTTGAAGCTAAATCATGTGTTTCGCATGCATTTGAAGCTAACTCGTTTGTTCCGCATGCAGTTGAAGATAAATCATGTTTATCAAAAGTATCTGATACTAAACTACTTGTTTCGCAAGAATATGAAGCTTAACCATGTGCTTCTCATGAATTTGAAGCTAAATCATTTGTTTCGCATGGATTTGAAGCTAACTCGTTTGTTTCGCATGCAGTTGAAGCTAAATCATGTCTTTCACAAGTATTAGAATATGAACCATTTGAATCGCATGGATTTGAACCTGAGCCTTCTACTGCGCACTGATTTGCAGCTAAATAATGTGTTTCGCATGGATTTGTAGCTAAACCATTTACATCTCTTGGATTTGAAGCTAACTCATGTGTTTGGCATTGATTTGAAGCTAAACCTTCTACATCGCATTGATTTGCAGCTGAATCATGTGTTTCGCATGGATTCGAAGCTAACTCGTTCGTTTCGCCTGTATTTCAAGCTATATCACTTATATTGCAAGTATTTGAATCTAAATCATTTCTTTCGCATAGATTTGAAGCTAAGCCTTCTACATCGCATTGATTTGCAGCTAAATCATTTGTTTCGCATGGATTTGTAGCTAACCCGTTTGTTTCGTCAGCATTTGAAGCTATATCACTTATATCGCAAGCATCTGAAGCTAAATCATTTGTTTCCCATGGATTTGAAGCGAAACCTTCTACATCGCATTGATTTGCAGCTAAATTATGTGATTCGCACGGATTTGAAGCTAAGCCTCCTACTTCGCATTGATTTGTAGCTCAATCATGTGTATCGCATGGATTCGAAGCTAACTCGTTTGTTTCGCCTGCATTTGATGCTACGTCACTTATATTGCAAGTAATTGAAGCTAAATCATTTGTTTCGCGCGGATTTGAAGCTAAACCTTCCACATCGCATTGATTTGAAACTAAATCTTTTGTTTCTCTAGTATTTGAAGCGAAACCTTCTACTTTGCATTGATTTTAATATAATCATGTTTTTCGCATGGATATGAATCTAACTCGTTTGTATCCCCTGCATTTGAAGCTAGATCACTTATATAGCAAGTATCTGATGCTAAGTTATTTGTTTCGCATGGATTTGAAGCTAAACGTTCTACATAGCAATGATTTGAAGATTAATCGTGTGTTTTGCATGGATTTGAAGCTAACTCGTTGATTTCGCATGCATTTGAAGCTGCATCTCTTATATTCGCAAGTATTTGAAGCTAAATCATTCGTCACGCTTGGGGTAGAAGCTAAGCCTTTTACTTCGCATTGATATGAAGCTAAACCATTTGTTTCGCATTGATTGGAAGCTAAATCATTTGTTTCCCATGGGTTTGAAGCTAAACCTTCTACATCACAGTGATTTGAAGCTAAATCGTGTGTTTCGCTTGAATTTGACGCAAACTCGTTTGTTTCGCATGCATTTGAAGCTGTATCCCTTATATTCGCAAGTATTTGAAGCTGAATAATTCGTTTCGCATGGATTTGAAGCTAAGCCTTCTAGGTCGCATTGTTTTGCATCTAAATCATTTGTTTCGCATGGATTTGAAGCTAACTCGTTTGTTTCGCCTGCATTTGAAGTTATATCATTTATATCGCAAGTATTTGATGCTCTATCAGTTGTGTTGCATGGATTTGAAGCTATGCCTTCTACTTCGCATTGATATGAAGCTAATTCATGTGTTTCGCATGGATTTGAAGCTAACTCGTTTGTTTTTCCTGCTTTTGAACCTACTTCATATATATCGCAAGTATTTGAAGCTAACTCGTTTGTTTCGCATACATTTGAAGCTAAACCTTCTACGTCGCATTGATTTGCAGCTAAACCATGTGTATCGAATGGAGTTGAAGCTAACTCGTTCGGATCGCCTGCATTTGAAGCTATATCATTTATAGCGCAAGTATTTGAAGCTAAATCATTTGTTCCGCATGGATTTGAAGCTAAGCCTTCTACATCCCATTGATGTGAAGCTAAATCGTATGCATCGCATGGTTTTGAAGCTATCTTGTTTGTTTAGCTTGCAGTTAAATCTATATCACTTATATTGCAAGTATTTGAAGGTAAATCATTTGTTCCGCATGGTTTTGTAGCTAAGCCTTCTACATCGCATTGATTTGAAGCTAAATCGTTTGTTTCGCATAGATTTGGAGCTAACTCGTTTGTTTCTCCTGCATTTGAAGCTATATCAATTATATAGCAAGTATCTGAACCTAAATCATTTGTTTCGCATGGATTTGAAACTAACTGGTTTGTTTCTCCTGCATTTGAAGCTATAACACTTATATCGCAAGTATCTGAACGTAAATCATTTTTTTCGCATGGATTTGAAGCTAAGCCTTGTACTTCGCACTGATTTGAAGCTAAACCATTTGATTCGCATGGATTTGAAGCTAAGCCTTCTACTTTGCATTGAACTGAAGCTAAATCATGTGTTTCCCTTGGATTTGAAGCAAACTCGCTTGTTTCGCATGCAGTTGAAGGTAAATCATGTATATTACGAGTATTTGAAGCTAAACCATTTGATACGCAAGGATTTGAAGCTAAGCCTTCTACTTCGCATGGATTTGAAGCTAAATCTTGTGTATCGCATGGATTTGAATCTAAACCTTCTACTTCGCATGGATTTGTAGCTAAACCTTCTAGATCGCATTGATTTGAAGCTAAATCACTTGTTTTGCATGGATTTGAAGCTAACTCGTTCGTTTGGCATGCAGTTGAAGCTAAATCATGTCTTTCACAAGTATTTGAAGATAACCCATTTGAATCGCATTGATTTGAACCTGAGCCTTCTACTTCGCACTGATTTGCAGCTAAATATTGTGTTTCGCATGGATTTGAAGCTGAACCTTCTACATCTCATGGATTTGAAGCTAAATCTTGTGTTTGGCTTGGATTTGAAGCTAAACCTTCTACATCGCATTGATTTGCAGCTAAATCATTTGTTTCGCATGGTATTTGAAGCTAACTCGTTTGAATCGTCTGCATTTGAAGCTAAATCACTTATATCCCTAGTGTTTGAAGCTATATCTCTTATTTCGCATGGATTTGAAGCTAAAGCTTCTACATCGCATTGATTTGCAGCTAAATCATGTGTTTCGCATGGATTTGAAGCTAACTCGTTCGTTTCGCCTGTAGTTGAATCTACATCACTTATATCGCAAGTGTTTGAAGCTAAATCATGTGTATCGCGTGGTTTTTGAAGCTAACTCGTTTGATTAGTCTGCATTTGAAGCTATATCACTTATACCCCAAGTGTTTGAAGCTTAATCATGTGTCTCGCATGGATTTGAAGCTAACGCGTTCGTTGCGCATGCCGTTAAATCTAAATAACGTATATCATAAGTATTTGTAGCTAAACCATTTGTTTCGCATGGATTTGAATCTAAGCCGTGTACTTCGAATTGATTTGAAGGTAAATCATGTGTTACGCATGGATTTGAAGCTGAACCTTCTACATCTCATGGATATGAAGCTAAATCATGTGTTTGGCATGGATTTGAAGCTAACTCGTTCGTTTCGCCTGTACTTGAAGCTAGATCACATATATCGCAAGTATTTGAAGCTAACTCATGTGTTTCGCTTGGATTTGAAGCTAAACCTTCTACATCGCATTGATTTGAAGCTGAATCGTGTGTTTCGCATGGATTTGAAGCTAACTCGTTTGTTTCGCATGCAGTTGTAGCTAAATAATGTATATCACAAGTATTTGTAGCTCAACCATTTGTTTCGCATGGATTTGAAGCTAAACTTTCTACATCGCATTGATTTGAAACTTACTCGTTTGTTTCGCATGCAGTTGAAGCTATATCACTTATATCGCAAGTATCTGAAGCTAAATCATTTGTGTCGCATGGTTTTGAAGCTAAACCTTCTACATCGCATTGACTTGCATCTAAATTCATGTGTTTCGCATGGATTTGAAGCTAACTCGTTCGTTTCGCCTGCATTTGAGTCTATATCACTTATATCGCAAGTATCTGAAACTAAATCATTTGTTTCGCATGGATTTGAAGGTAAGACATCTAGTTCGCATTGATTTGATGCTAAATCTAGTGTATCGCATGGATTAGAAGCTATCTCGTTTGTTTTTTGCATTTGAAGTATATCTTTTGTATGGCAAGTATTTGAAGCTAAATGATTTGTGTCGCATGGATTTTCAGCTAAACCTTCTACATCGAATTGATTTGAAGCTAAATCATGTGTTTCGCGTGGACTTGAAGCTAACTCGTTGGTTTCGCATGCATTTGAAGCTGTATCCCTTATATTCGCAAGTGTTTGAAGATAAATCATTCGTATCGCATCGATTTGACACTAAGCCCTCTACCTCACACTGATTTGAAGCTAAATCATGTGTTTCGCATGCATTTGAAGCTAACTCGTTTGTTCCGCATGCAGTTGAAGATAAATCATGTTTATCAAAAGTATCTGATACTAAACTACTTGTTTCGCAAGAATATGAAGCTTAACCATGTGCTTCTCATGAATTTGAAGCTAAATCATTTGTTTCGCATGGATTTGAAGCTAACTCGTTTGTTTCGCATGCAGTTGAAGCTAAATCATGTCTTTCACAAGTATTAGAATATGAACCATTTGAATCGCATGGATTTGAACCTGAGCCTTCTACTGCGCACTGATTTGCAGCTAAATAATGTGTTTCGCATGGATTTGTAGCTAAACCATTTACATCTCTTGGATTTGAAGCTAACTCATGTGTTTGGCATTGATTTGAAGCTAAACCTTCTACATCGCATTGATTTGCAGCTGAATCATGTGTTTCGCATGGATTCGAAGCTAACTCGTTCGTTTCGCCTGTATTTCAAGCTATATCACTTATATTGCAAGTATTTGAATCTAAATCATTTCTTTCGCATAGATTTGAAGCTAAGCCTTCTACATCGCATTGATTTGCAGCTAAATCATTTGTTTCGCATGGATTTGTAGCTAACCCGTTTGTTTCGTCAGCATTTGAAGCTATATCACTTATATCGCAAGCATCTGAAGCTAAATCATTTGTTTCCCATGGATTTGAAGCGAAACCTTCTACATCGCATTGATTTGCAGCTAAATTATGTGATTCGCACGGATTTGAAGCTAAGCCTCCTACTTCGCATTGATTTGTAGCTCAATCATGTGTATCGCATGGATTCGAAGCTAACTCGTTTGTTTCGCCTGCATTTGATGCTACGTCACTTATATTGCAAGTAATTGAAGCTAAATCATTTGTTTCGCGCGGATTTGAAGCTAAACCTTCCACATCGCATTGATTTGAAACTAAATCTTTTGTTTCTCTAGTATTTGAAGCGAAACCTTCTACTTTGCATTGATTTTAATATAATCATGTTTTTCGCATGGATATGAATCTAACTCGTTTGTATCCCCTGCATTTGAAGCTAGATCACTTATATAGCAAGTATCTGATGCTAAGTTATTTGTTTCGCATGGATTTGAAGCTAAACGTTCTACATAGCAATGATTTGAAGATTAATCGTGTGTTTTGCATGGATTTGAAGCTAACTCGTTGATTTCGCATGCATTTGAAGCTGCATCTCTTATATTCGCAAGTATTTGAAGCTAAATCATTCGTCACGCTTGGGGTAGAAGCTAAGCCTTTTACTTCGCATTGATATGAAGCTAAACCATTTGTTTCGCATTGATTGGAAGCTAAATCATTTGTTTCCCATGGGTTTGAAGCTAAACCTTCTACATCACAGTGATTTGAAGCTAAATCGTGTGTTTCGCTTGAATTTGACGCAAACTCGTTTGTTTCGCATGCATTTGAAGCTGTATCCCTTATATTCGCAAGTATTTGAAGCTGAATAATTCGTTTCGCATGGATTTGAAGCTAAGCCTTCTAGGTCGCATTGTTTTGCATCTAAATCATTTGTTTCGCATGGATTTGAAGCTAACTCGTTTGTTTCGCCTGCATTTGAAGTTATATCATTTATATCGCAAGTATTTGATGCTCTATCAGTTGTGTTGCATGGATTTGAAGCTATGCCTTCTACTTCGCATTGATATGAAGCTAATTCATGTGTTTCGCATGGATTTGAAGCTAACTCGTTTGTTTTTCCTGCTTTTGAACCTACTTCATATATATCGCAAGTATTTGAAGCTAACTCGTTTGTTTCGCATACATTTGAAGCTAAACCTTCTACGTCGCATTGATTTGCAGCTAAACCATGTGTATCGAATGGAGTTGAAGCTAACTCGTTCGGATCGCCTGCATTTGAAGCTATATCATTTATAGCGCAAGTATTTGAAGCTAAATCATTTGTTCCGCATGGATTTGAAGCTAAGCCTTCTACATCCCATTGATGTGAAGCTAAATCGTATGCATCGCATGGTTTTGAAGCTATCTTGTTTGTTTAGCTTGCAGTTAAATCTATATCACTTATATTGCAAGTATTTGAAGGTAAATCATTTGTTCCGCATGGTTTTGTAGCTAAGCCTTCTACATCGCATTGATTTGAAGCTAAATCGTTTGTTTCGCATAGATTTGGAGCTAACTCGTTTGTTTCTCCTGCATTTGAAGCTATATCAATTATATAGCAAGTATCTGAACCTAAATCATTTGTTTCGCATGGATTTGAAACTAACTGGTTTGTTTCTCCTGCATTTGAAGCTATAACACTTATATCGCAAGTATCTGAACGTAAATCATTTTTTTCGCATGGATTTGAAGCTAAGCCTTGTACTTCGCACTGATTTGAAGCTAAACCATTTGATTCGCATGGATTTGAAGCTAAGCCTTCTACTTTGCATTGAACTGAAGCTAAATCATGTGTTTCCCTTGGATTTGAAGCAAACTCGCTTGTTTCGCATGCAGTTGAAGGTAAATCATGTATATTACGAGTATTTGAAGCTAAACCATTTGATACGCAAGGATTTGAAGCTAAGCCTTCTACTTCGCATGGATTTGAAGCTAAATCTTGTGTATCGCATGGATTTGAATCTAAACCTTCTACTTCGCATGGATTTGTAGCTAAACCTTCTAGATCGCATTGATTTGAAGCTAAATCACTTGTTTTGCATGGATTTGAAGCTAACTCGTTCGTTTGGCATGCAGTTGAAGCTAAATCATGTCTTTCACAAGTATTTGAAGATAACCCATTTGAATCGCATTGATTTGAACCTGAGCCTTCTACTTCGCACTGATTTGCAGCTAAATATTGTGTTTCGCATGGATTTGAAGCTGAACCTTCTACATCTCATGGATTTGAAGCTAAATCTTGTGTTTGGCTTGGATTTGAAGCTAAACCTTCTACATCGCATTGATTTGCAGCTGAATCATGTGTTTGGCATGGATTTGAAGCTAACTCGTTCGTTTCGCATGTACTTGAAGCTAGATCACTTATATCGCAAGTATTTGAAGCAAAATCATGTGTTTCGCTTTGATTTGAAGCTAAACCTTATACATCGCTTTGAATTGAAGCTGAATCGTGTGTTTCGCATGGATTTGAAGCTAACTCGTTTGTTTCGCATGCAGTTGTAGCTAAGTCACCGCAGTGATTTGAAGCTAAATCAAGTGTTTCGCATGGATTTGAAGCAATCTCGTTTGTTTTTCCTGCTTTTGAACCTACTCAATTATATCGCAAGTATTTGAAGCTAACTCGTTTGTTTCGCATACATTTAAAGCTGTATCCCTTATATTCGCAAATATTTGACGCTAAATCATTCGTTTCGCATGGTTTTGAAGCTAAGTCGTTTACTTCGCATTGATTTGAAGCTAAATAATGTGTTTCGCACGGATTTGTATCTAACTCGTTTGTTTCGCATGGATTTGAAGCTAATCCTTCTACTAGGAATTGATTTCAAAATAAATCATGTGTTTGCATGGATTTGAAGCTAACTCGTTTGTTTCGGCTGCATGTGAAGCTATATCACTAATATCGCAAGTGTTTGAAGCTAAACCATTTGTTTCGTATGGATTTGAAGCTAAGCCTTCTACTTTGCATTGATTGGAAGCTAAATCACGTATTTCGCATGGATTTGAAGCTAAATCATGTGTTTCCATGGATTTCAAACTAACGCGTTTGTTTCGCCTGCATTTGAAGCTATTTCATTTATATCGCAAGTATTTGAAGTTAACTCATTTATTTCGCATGAATTTGAAGCTAACTCGTTCTCTTCGCATGCATTTGAAGCAGTATCCCTTATATTCGCAAGTATTTGAAGCTAAATAATTTGTTTCGAATGGATTTGAAGCAAAGCCTTCTACTTCGCATTGATTTGAAGCGAAATGACATGTGTTTCGCTTGGATTTGGAGCTAACTCGTTTGTTTCGGCTGCAGTTGAAGCTGATTCACGTATATCACAAGTATTTGTAGCTAAACCATTTGTTTCGCATGGATTTGAAGCTAAGCCTTCTACTTCGCGTTGATTGGAAGCTAAATCATTTGTTTCGCATGGAATTGAAGCTACCTCGTTGATTTTGCATGCATATGAAGCTGTATCTCTTATATTCGCAAGTATCTGAAGCTAAATCATTTGTGCCGCATTGTTTTTTAAGCTAAACCTTCTACATAGCATTGATTTGAAGATTAATCGTGCGTTTTGCATGGATTTGGAGCTAACTCGTTTGTTTCCCCTGCAGTTGAATCCATATCACTTATATCACAAGTATTTGAAGCTAAATCATTTGTTCCGCATGGATTTGAAGCTAAGCCTTCTTCGTCGCATTGATTTGCATCTAAATCATGTGTTTCGCATGGATTTGAAGTTATCTCGTTCGTTTCGCCTGCATATGAAGTTATATCACTTACATCGCAAGTATCTGAAGCTAAATCATTTGTGTCGCATGGATTTGAAACTAAGCCTTCTACTTCGCATTGGTTGGATCCTAAATCACGTGTTTTGCATGGATTTGAAGCTAAACCTTCTACTTCGCATTGATTTGAAGCTAAATCATGTGTTTCGCATGGATTTGAAGCTAACTCGTTCGTTTCGCCTGCATATGAAGCTATATCACTTATATCGCAAGTATTTGAAGCTAAATCAGTTGTTTCGCACAGATTTGAAGCTAAACCTTTTACATCGCATTGATTTGAAGCTGAATCATGTGGTTCGCTTGGATTTGAAGCTAAATAATGTGTTTCGCATGGATATGAAGCGAACTCGTTTGTTTTGTCTGCATTTGAAGCTATATCACTTGTATCGCAAGTATTTGAAGAAAAATCATTTGTTTCGCATGGATTTGAAGTTATCTCGTTTGGTTCGACTGCATTTTAAGCAATATCACTTATATCGCAAGTATCTAATGCTAAATCGTTTGTTTCGCATGGATTTGAAGCTAACTCGTTTGTTTCGCCTGCATTTGAAGCTATATCACTTATATCGCAAGTATTTGAAGCTAAATAATTAGTGTCGCTTGAATTTGAAGCTAAGCCTTCTACTTCGAATTGATTTGAAGCTTAATCATGTGTATCGCATTGATTTGAATCTAATTAGTTTGTTTCGCACGCAATGAAGCTAAATCATGTATATCACAAGTATTTCAAACCGAACCATAGGATTCGCATGGATTTGAGGCTACGCCTTCTACTTCGCACTTATTTGAACGAAATCATGTATTTCGCGTGGACTTGAAACTAACTCGTTGGTTTCGCATGCATTTCAAGCTGTATCCCTCATATTCACATGTATTTGAAGCTAAATCATTCACTTGGATTTGAAGCTCACTCGATTGTTTCGCATGCAGTTGCAACTAAATCATGTATATCACAAATATTTGAAGCTAAACCATCTGTTTCGCATGGATGTGAAGCTACTCCTTCTACTTCGGTTTGATTTGAACCCAAATCATGTGTATCGCATGGATCTGTAGCTAACTCATTTGTTTCGCCTGCGTTTGCAGCTATGTCACTTATATTCGCAAGTATTTGAAGCTAAATCTTTCGTTTCGCATGGATTTGAAGCTGAGCCTTCTACTTCGCATTTATTGGTAGCAAAATCATGTGTTCTACATGGATTGGAAGCTAACTAGTTTGGTTCGCCTGCATTTGAAGATATATCACTTATATCGCATGTATTTGAAGGTAACTCATTTATTTCGTATGGATGTGAAGAGAAGCCGTGAACTTTGCATTGATTTGAAGCAAAATCATGTGTTTCCCTTGGATTTGGAGCTAGCTCGGTTGTTTCCTATGCAGTTGAAGCTAAATCATGTTTATCACAAGTATCTGAAGCTAAGCCATTTGTTTCGCAAGAATATGAAGCTAAAACATGTGTTTCGCATGAATTTGAAGCTAATTCGTTCGTTTCGCATGCATTTGAAGCAGTATCCCTTATATTCGCAAGTATTTGAAGCTAAATCATTTGTTTCGCATGTATTTGAAGCTAAGTCTTTTACTTCGTATTGATTTGATGCGATATCATGTGTTTCGCTTGGATTTGGAGCTAACTCGTTTGTTTCGGCTGCAGTTGAAGCTGATTCATGTATATCACAAGTATTTGAAGCCAAACCATTTGTTTCACTTGGATTTGAACCCAAGCCTTCTACTTCGCATTGATTTGAAGCTAAATCATATGATTCGCATGGAATTGAAGCTAACACGTATGTTTCGCCTGCATTTGAAGCTATATCATGTGTTTTGCTTGGATTTGAAGCTAACTCGTTGGTTTCGTCTGCGTTTGAAGCTATATCACTTATATCGCAAGTATATGAAGTTAAATCACATGTTTCGCATGGATTTGAAGCTAAACCGTCTACATTGCATTGATTTGCATCTAAATCATGTGTTTCGCATGGATTTGAAACTAACTTGTCCGTTTCTCCTGCATTTGAAGCTACATCACTTATATCGCAAGTATCTGAAGCTATATCATTCGTTTCGCATGTATTTGAACCTAAGACATCTAGTTCGCATTGATTTGAAGCTAAATCGTGAGTTTCGCATGGATTAGAAGCAAACTCGTTTGTTTCGCCTGCATTTGAAGCTATATCATTTATAACGAAAGAATTTGGAGCTAAATCATTTGTTTCGCATTGATTGAATGCTAACTCGTTTGTTTCGCCTGCAGTTGAACCTATATCACTTATACAGGTTGTCCCACAAGTATTTTAACAGCCGAATATGAGGGGTAGCTGAGGTCGTTTGAAGTAACTTTTTCCTTTGCGAAAATGCAATCCGCGGCTTTGTTTACGAGTTATTAACGAAAAACACTGGCTAATGAGAGGTGACGGTGCAAGAGAGAGGGTCCGCGAGAGAGTCCGCAGCACGAGGCGTTGACAGAAGGTCGGGACGGACCCGAGCCGCGATCGAAGTATTGAACAAGTCACAAGGCGAGAACTTTACGGATTTTTTTTTACTACATAACAGCGATATTTTTAAGAAAAACGCTGTTCACCTTTACTTTAGAACGTCTGAAGAATATTTACTAATTTTTCGGACCCGAAATAATATGAAGTTTAACCGTGACAGCTGTTTTAATTTTCTGGTCTGCATGACATCTCGTGTGTACCATATGAAATTTTTATGCAAGGTGTACAGTGAAGATTAACGAATGATTTGCAAAGCTGATTTAATAATAAATAAGGGACGTAAAGGATTTGTTTATTAGAGAGATATGAAAAATATTATCAGTAAGAAACTCACCCATTTAGTTGAGGATGCATTTGCTGGCTGAAATTCATGATGTCGAAGGGCACTGACCTTGTACAACGTACAGCTGATCTTTCACTGCACTGTCACTAAACACTGATCACTTAATTAATCACTGATAATCCGAATCACTTGTGGATATTTAAGAAAGATCACTGAGACTCGTTCGCGGATAATCGTTTATTCGATGTGTTCGTTCGGAAGTCGACGTTTCACTGCCAAAATATCGAGGCCTCGACCGTGGGCCCTTGTCGTTCGTCTTTCGGCCGTCCGAGGAAATAACACCCGATACTATTTTCTTCGAAGCGCAGGGTATCGCCAAATGAAATAAACAAGATATGCCGAGACGTAAATTGTGTCCGACCCGCTGCACCCTGCGCTCTTAGAACGTAATTAATGGCCGTGCGAAGAAAATGGTATCGAGTGTCATTTCCTCGGACGGCCGAACGAAGAACAACAAGGACCCACAGTCAACGCCTGAATTTTTCGGCAGTGAAACGTCGACTTCCGAACGAACGCGTCGAATAAACGATTATCCGCGAACGAGTCTCAGTGATCTTTCTTAAATATCCACAAGTGATTCGGATTATCAGTGATTAAATAACTGATCAGTGTTTGGTGACAGTGCAGTGTAAGTGAACTTCGCAAATAACCATACCAGAGGTTCCACCGACAGTATCCCTCGAATGTTGCGGTCATCGACCTGGGATCAGCTGTTCGTTGTACGAGGTCAGTACGTACGAGTCAGCAAATGCATCCTCAACTAAATGGGTGAGTTTCTTATCTATAATATTTTTCATATTTCTCTAAAAAACAAATCCTTTACGTACCTTAACGCGATTATTTATTATTAAATCAGCTTTGCGAATCATTCGTTGAATTCTGTTCGTACACGGAATTATTTAAATTATAATATCATTTACGAACTTTGTTAATCTTCACTGTACACCTTGCATACAAATTTCATATGGTACACATAAGGTGTCATGCACACCAGAAAATTAAAACGACTGTCACGGTTAAACTACATATTATTTCGAGTCCGAAAAATTAGTGAATATTCTTCAGACGTTCTAAGGTAAAGGTGAACAGCGTTTTTCTTAAAAATTACACTGTTATGGAGTAAAAAAATCCGTAAAGTTCTCGCCTTGTGACTTGTTCAAAACTTCGATCGCGGCTCGAGTCCGTTCCTACCTTCTGTCAATGCCTCGTGCTGCGGACTCTCTCGCGGACCCTCTCTCTCGCACCGTCACCTCTCATTGGCCTGTATTTTTCCTTAATAACTCGTAAACAAAGCCGCGGATGGCATTTTCGCAAAGGAAAAAGTTACTTCAAATGACCTCAGCTACCCCTCATTTTCGGCTGTTAAAATAATTGTGGGACACCCTGTATAGCAAGTATTTGAAGACAAATCATTTGTTCCTCATGGAATTGAACCTAAGCCTTCTACTTCGCACTGATTTTAAGCTAAATCATTAGTTTCGCATGGTTTTGGAGCTAACTCGTTTGTTTCTCCTGCATTTGAAGCTATATCACGTATATTGCAATTATTTGAAGAAAAATCATTTGTTTCGCATGGATTTGAAGCTATCTCGTTTGTTTCGCCTGCAGTTGAATCTATATCACTTATATCGCAAGTATTTGAAGCTAAATCATTTGATCCGCATGTATTTGAAGCTAAGCCTTCTACATAGCTTTGATTTGAAGCTAAATCATGTGTTTCGCATGGATTTGAAGCTAACTCATTCGTTTCGCCTGCATATGAAGCTATATCACTTATATCGCAAGTATTTGAAGCTAAATCATTTGTTTCGCACAGATTTGAAGCTAAACCATTTACATCGCATTGATTTGAAGCTGAATCATGTGTTTCGCTTGGATTTGAAGCTAAATAATGTGTTTCGCATGGATATGAAGCTAACTCGTTTGTTTTGTCTGCATTTGAAGCTATATCACTTGTATCGCAAGTATTTGAAGAAAAATCATTTGTTTCGCATGGATTTGAAGTTATCTCGTTTGGTTCGACTGCATTTGAAGCAATATCACTTATATCGCAAGTCTCTAATGCTAAATCATTTGTTTCGCATGGATTTGAAGCTAAACCTCCTACTTCGCATTAATTGGAACTAAATCACGTGTTTTTCATGGATTTGAAGCTAAACCTTGTACATCACATTGATTTGAAGCTAAATCATGTGTTTCGCATGGATTTGAAGGTAACTCGTTCGTTGCGCATTCAGTTAAATCTAAATAACGTATATCAAAATTAATTGATGCTAAACCATTTGTCTCGCATGGATTTGTAGCTATCTCGTTTGCTTCGCATGCAGTTGGAGCTAAATCATGTATATCCGAAGTATTTGGAGCTAAACCATTTGTTTCGCATGCATTTGAAGCTTAATCATGTGTTTTGCTTGGATTTGAAGCTAACTCGTTTGTTTCGCATGCAGTTGAAGCTAAAGCATAAGTATTTGAAGCTAAACAATTTGTTTCGCATGTATTTGAAGCTAAACCACGTGTTTCCCATGAATTTGAACCTAAATCATGTACTTCGCTTGCATTTTTAGCTTACTCATGTTCTTTGCATGGATTTGGCGCTAACTCGTTTGTGTCGCCGGCATTTGAAGCTATTTCATTTATATCGCAAGTATTTGAAGCGAATCCATTTGTTTCGCATGGATTTGAAGCCAAGCCTTCTACTTCGCATTGATTTGAAACTAAATCATGTGTTTCGCAAGGTTTTTGCAGCAAACTCATTTGATTCGTCTGCATTTGAAGCTATATCACTTATATTGCAAGTATCTGATGCTAAATCGTTTGTTTTGCATGGATTTGAAGCTAAACCTTCTACGTCGCATTGATTTGCAGCTACATCATGAGTATCGCATGGAATTGAAACTAACTCGATTGTTTCTTCTCCATTTGAAGCTATATCACTAATATCGAGAGTATTTGAAGCTAAATCATTTGTTTCGCATGGATTTGAAGCTAACTCGTTTGTTTCGCCTGCATTTGAAGCTATATCACTTATATCGCAAGTATTTGAAGCTAAATAATTAGTGTCGCTTGAATTTGAAGCTAAGCCTTCTACTTCGAATTGATTTGAAGCTTAATCATGTGTATCGCATTGATTTGAATCTAATTAGTTTGTTTCGCACGCAATTGAAGCTAAATCATGTATATCACAAGTATTTCAAACCGAACCATAGGTTTCGCATGGATTTGAAGCTACGCCTTCTACTTCGCACTAATTGGAAGCGAAATCATGTATTTCGCGTGGACTTGAAACTAACTCGTTGGTTTCGCATGCATTTCAAGCTGTATCCCTCATATTCGCATGTATTTGAAGCTAAATCATTCGATTCGCTTGGGGTTGAAGCTAAGCCTTCTACTTCGCATTGATTTGACGCTAAATTATGTGTTTCGAATGGATTTGAAGCTAACTCGTTTGTTTCGCCTGCATTTGGAGCTATATCACTTATATCGCAAGTATCTGAAGCTAAATCATTTGTTTCTCATGTATTTGAAGCTAAGCCATCTACTTCGCATTGATTTGAAGATAATCATCTGTTTCGCTTGCATTTGAAGCTAAGCCTTCTACTTCGATTTGATTTAAGGCTAAATCATTGTTTCGCTTGGATTTGAAGCCCACTCGATTGTTTCGCATGCAGTTGCAACTAAATCATGTATATCACAAATATTTGAAACTAAACCATCTGTTTCGCATGGATGTGAAGGTACTCCTTCTACTTCGGTTTGATTTGAACCCAAATCATGTGTATCGCATGGATCTGTAGCTAAGTCATTTGTTTCGCCTGCGTTTGCAGCTATGTCACTTATATTCGCAAGTATTTGAAGCTAAATCTTTCGTTTCGCATGGATTTGAAGCTAAGCCTTCTACTTCGCATTTATTGGTAGCAAAATCATGTGTTCTACATGGATTGGAAGCTAACTAGTTTGGTTCGCCTGCATTTGAAGTTATATCACTTATATCGCATGTATTTGAAGGTAACTCATTTATTTCGCATGGATGTGAAGAGAAGCCGTGAACTTTGCATTGATTTGAAGCAAAATCATGTGTTTCGCATGGATGTGAAGCAAACTCGTTTGTTTCGCATGCAGTTGTAGCTAAATCATGTTTATCCCAAATATTTGAGACTAAACAATTTATTTCGCGTGGATTTGAAGATAAGCCTTCTACTTCGCATTGATTTGAAGCTAAATCGTTTGTTTCGCATGCATTTGAAGCTGTATCCCTCATATTCGCAAGTATTTGAAGTTAAATCATTCTTTTCGCATGGATTTGAAGCTACGCCTTCTACCTCGCATTGATTTGAAGCTAAATCATGTGTTTCGCATGGATTTTAAGCTAACTCGTTTGTTTTTCCTGCTTTGGAACCTACTTCATTTATATCGCAAGTATTTGAAGCTAAATCATTTGTGTCGCATGGATTTGAAGCAAAACCTTCTACATCGCATTGATTTGAAGCTAAATCTTATGTATCGCATTGATTTGAAGCTAAGCCTTCTACTTCGCATTGATTTGAAACTAAATCATGTGTATCGCTTTGTTTTGAAGCTAATTCGTTTGTTTCGCATGGAATTGAATATAAATCATGTTTATCACAAGTATCTGAAGCTAAACCATTTGTTTCGCATGAATTTGAAGCTATACCATGTGTTTCGCATGAATTTGAAGATGAATCATGTGTTTCGCATGTGTTTTGAAGCTAAGCCTCCTACATCGCACTGATTTGAAGCTAAATTATTTCTTTCGCATGGATTTGAATCTTAGCCTTCTACATCGCATTGGTTTGCAGCGTAATCATGTGTTTCACATGGATTTGTAGCTAACTCGTTTGTTTCGCCTGCATTTGAAGCTATATCATTTATAGCGCAAGTATCTGAAGCTAAATCATTTGTTTCTCATGGGCTTGAAGCTAATCCATCTACATCGCATTGATTTGAAACTAAATCAAGTGTTTCGCTTGGATTTGATGCTAACTCATTTGTTTCGCCTGCATTTGAAGCAATTTCATTTATAAGGCAAGTATTTGAATCTAAATCATTCGTTTCGCATGGATTTGAAGCCAAGCCTTCTACTTCGCTTGGATTTGAAGCTAACTCATTTGTTTCGCATGCAGTTGAAGCTAAGTCATGTATATCACAAGTATTTGAAGCTATACCAGTTGTTGCGCATGGATTTGAAGCTAAGCCCTCTACTTCGCATTGATTTGAAGCTAAATCAAGTGGTTCTCATGGATTTGAAGCTAACTCCTTTGTTTCGCCTGCATTCGAAGCTATATCTCTTATATCGCAAGTATTTGAAGCTAAACCATTTGTTTCGTATGGATTTGAAGATAAGCCTTCTACTTTGCATTGATTTGAAGCTAAATCATGTGTTTTGCATGGATTTGAAGCTAACTAGTTTGTTTCGCACGCAGTTAAATCTAAATCATGTTTATCACAAGTATCTGAAGCTAAATCATATGTGTCGTATGGATTTGAAGCTGAACCTTCTACATCGCATTGATTTGAAGCTAAATCTAGTGTATCGCATGGATTTGAAGCTAAACCTTCTACATCGCATTGATTTGCAGCTAAATCATGTGTTTCGCATGGATTTGAAGCTAATTCGTTCGTTTCGCCTGCAGTTGAATCTACATCACTTATATCGCAAGTATTTGAAGCTAAGTCATGTGTATCGCGTGGTTTTTGAAGCTAACTCGTTTGATTAGTCTGCATTTGAAGCTATATCACTTATACCCCACGTGTTTGAAGCTTAATCATGTGTTTCGCATGGATTTGAAGCTAACTCGTTGAGATCGCATGTATTTGAAATTGTATCTCTTATATTCGCAAGTATTTGAAACTAAATCATTCGTTACGCATGGGGTAGAAGCTGAGCCTTTTACTTCGCATTGATTTGAAGCTAAATCATGTATTTCGCTTGGATTTGAAGTTAAGCCTTCTAGTTCGCATTGATTTAAAGCTTAATCATGTGTTTCACACGGATTTGAAGCTGACTCGTTTGTTTCGCATGCAGTTGAATCTAAATCATGTTTATCACAAATATCTGAATCTAACCCATTTGTTTCGCAAGAATATGTAGCTAAACCATGTGTTTCGCATGAATTTGAATCTAAATCATGTGTTTCACATGGATTTGTAGCTAACTCGTTTGCTTCGCATGCAGTTGAAGTTTAATCAAGTATTTCACAAGTATTTGAAGCCGAACCATTTGATTCGGATGCATTTGAAGCTAAGTCGTCTACTTCGCATTGATTTGAAGCTAAATAATGTGTTTCGCACGGATTTGTATCTAACTCGTTTGTTTCGCATGGATATGATGCTAATCCTTCTACTTCGCACTGATTTTAAGCTAAATCATTTGTTTCGCATGGTTTTGGAGCTAACTCGTTTGTTTCTCCTGCATTTGAAGATATATCACGTATATCGCAATTATTTGAAGAAAAATCATTTGTTTCGCATGGATTTGAAGCTACCTCGTTTGTTTCCCCTGCATTTGAAGCTATAACACTTATATCGCAAGTATCTGAACCTAAATCATTTGCTTCGCATGGACTTGAAGCTAAGCCTTCTACTTCTCATTGATTTGAAGCTAAATCATGTGCTTCGCATGGATTTGAAGCTATCTCGTTCGTTCCTCTTGCATTTGAAGTTATACCACTTATATCGCAAGTATCTGAAGCTAAATCACTTTTTCGCATGGATATGGAGCTAAACCTTCTACATCGTACTGATTTGCAGCTTAATAATGTGTTTTGCATGTATTTGAAGCTAACTCGTTTGTTTCCACTGCTGTGAAGCTATATCACTTATATCGCAAGTATCTGATGCTAAATCATTTGTTTCGCATGGATTTGAAGCTAAACCTTCTACATAGCATTGATGTGAAGCTAAATCTTCTGAATCGCATTAATTTGATGCTACAACGTTTGTTTCGCATACATTTGAAGCTGTATCCCTTATATTCGCAAGTATTTGAAGTTAAATCATTCTTTTCGCATGGATTTGAAGCTAAGCCTTCTACTTCGCATTGATTTGAAGCTAAATCATGTGTATCGCATGGATTTTGCAGCTAACTCGTTTGATTCGTCTGCATTTGGAGCTATATCAGTTATATCGCAAGTATCTGACGCTAAATCATTTGTTTTGCATGGATTTGAACCTACTCCTTCCACTAGGAATTGATTTGAAACTAAATCATTTGTTTCTCATTTATTTGAAACTAACTCGATTGTTTCTTCTGCATTTGAAGCATTATCACTAATATCGAGAGTATTTGAAGCTAAATCATTTGTTTCGCACAGATTTGAAGCTACACCTTCTACATCGCATTTTTTGAAGCTAAATCATGTGTTTCGCTTGGATTTGAAGCTAAATGATGTGTTTCGCATGGATTTGAAGCTAACTCGTTCGTTGCGCATGCATTTGAAACTATATCACTTATATCGCATGTATCTGATGCTAAATCATTTGTGTCGCATGGATTTGAAGCCAAATCTTCTACATCGCATTCATATGAATCTAAACCTGCTACATCTTATTGATTTGAAGCTAAATCATGTTTTCCGCATTTAGTTGAGGCTAACCCGTTTGTTTCGTCAGCATTTGAAGCTATATCACTTATATCGTAAGCATCTGATGCTAAATCGTTTGTTTTGCTTGGATTTGAAGCTAAACCTTCTACATCGCATTGATTTGCAGCTAAATCATGTGTTTCGCATGGATTTGAAGCTGACTCGACTATTCCGCCTGCATTTGAAGCTATATTACTTATATCGCAAGTATTTGAATCTAAATGATTTGTTTCGGGCGGATTTGAAGCTAGGCCTTCTACTTCGAACTGATTTGAAGCTAAATCATGTGTTTCGCTTGGATTTGAAGCTAACTCGTTTGTTTCGCCTGCATTTAAAGCTACTTTATTTATATCACAAGTATTTGAAGCTAAATCATTCGTTCCGCATGGACTTGAAGCTAAGCCTTCTACGTTGCATTGATTTGCATCTAAATCATGTGTTTCGCATGGATTTTCTAGCTAACTCGTTTGATTCGTCTGCATTTGAAGCTGTATCGCTTATATCCCAAGTGTTTCAAGCTAAATCATTTGTTTCGCATGGGTTTGAAGCTAACTCATTTGACTCTCCCGCATTTGAAGCTATATCACTTATATCGCAATTATCTGAAACAAAATCATTGGTTTCGCGTGGATTTGAAGCTAAACCTTCTACATCACACTGATTTGCTTCTAAATCATGTGTTTTGCATGTATTTGAAGCTAACTCGTTCGTTGCGCATGCTGTTAAATCTAAATAACGTACATCACAAGTATTTGTAGCTAAACCATTTGTTTCGCATGGATTTGAATCTAAGCTCTGTACCTCGATTTGATTTGAAGCTAAATCATTTGTTTCGCACGGATTTGAAGCTAAACCCTCTACATCGCATTGATTTGAAGCTAAATTAAGTATTTCGCTTGGATTTGACGCTAACTCGTTTGTTTCGTATGCATTTGAAGCTATATCACTTATATCGGAAGTATTTGAAGCTAAATCATATGTGTCGTATGGATTTGAAGCTGAACCTTCTACATCGCATTGATTTGAAGCTAAATCTAGTGTATCGCATGGATTTGAAGCTAAACCTTCTACATCGCATTGATTTGCAGCTAAATCATGTGTTTCGCATGGATTTGAAGCTAACTCGTTCGTTTCGCCTGTAGTTGAATCTACATCACTTATATCGCAAGTATTTGAAGCTAAATCATGTGTATCGCGTGGTTTTTGAAGCTAACTCGTTTGATTAGTCTGCATTTGAAGCTATATCACTTATACCCCAAGTGTTTGTAGCTTAATCATGTGTCTCGCATGGATTTGAAGCTAACGCGTTCGTTGCGCATGCAGTTAAAGCTAAATCATGTGTTTCGCATGGATTTGAAGCTAACGCGTTCGTTGCGGATGTCGTTAAATCTAAATAACGTATATCATAAGTATTTGTAGCTAAACCATTTGTTTCGCATGGATTTGAATCTAAGCCGTGTACTTCGAATTGATTTGAAGGTAAATCATGTGTTACGCATGGATTTGAAGCTATACCTTCTACATCGCATTGATTTGCAACTAAATCATTTGTTTCGCATGGATTTGAAGCTATCTCGTTTGTTTTGCCTGCATTTGAAACTATATCACTTAAATCGCAAGTATCTGAAGCTAAATCATTAGTTGCGCATGGATTTGATGCTAAACCTTCTACATAGCATTGATTTGAAGCTGAATCATTTGTTTTGCATCGATTTGAAGCTAACTCGTATGTTTCCCCTGCAGTTGAAACTATATCACTTATTTCGCAAGTATCTAAACCTAAGTCATTTGATTCGCATGGATTTGATGCTAAATCATGTGTTTCGCATGGATTTGAAGCTAACTCATATGACTCTCCTGCATTTGAAGCTATATGACTTATATCGCAAGTATCTGAAGCAAAATCATTGGTTTCGCTCAGATTTGAAGCTAAACCTTCTACATCGCATTGATTTGAAGATAAATCATGTGTTTCCCTTGGACACGAAGCTACCTCGTTTGTTTCGCCTGCATTTGAAGCTGTATCACTTATATTCGCAAGTATTTAAAGCTAACTCTTTCGTTTCACACGGATTTGTAGATAAGCCTTCTACTTCGCATTGATTTGAAGCTAAATCATTTGTTTCTCATTGTTTTCAAGCTAAGACATCTAGATAGTATTGATTTGAAGCTAAATCATGAGTTTCGCATTGATTTGAAGCTAAATCGTGTGTCGCATGGATTTGAACCTAACTCGTTTGTTTCGCCTGTAATTAAAGCTTTATCATTTATATCGCAAGTATTTGAAGATAAATCATTTGATTCGCATGAATTTGAAGCTAAAATAACGTGCTTCGCAAATCGTTTGTTTCGCCAGCATTTGAAGCTATATCTTTTATATCGCAAGTATTTGAAAGTTACTCATCTATTTTGCATGAAGTTGAAGCTAAGCCTTCAACTACGCATTCATTTGTAGCTAAATCATGTGTTTCGCATGGATTTGAAGCTAACTCGTTTGTTTTCAATTTCATATATATCGCAAGTTTTTGAAGGTAACTCATTTATTTCGCATGGTTTGGAAGCTAAACCGTCTACAGCGCATTGACCTGAATCTAAAACATGTGTTTCGCATGGATTTGAAGCTAATTCGTTTGTTTCGCATGCAGTTCAAGCTAAGTCATGTATATCGCAAGTATTTGAAGCTAAACCATTTGTTGCGCATGGATTTGAAGCTAAGCCCTCTACTTCGCATTGATTTGAAGCTAAATCATGTGTTCCTCATGGATTTGAAGCTAACTCGTTTGTTTCGCCTGCATTGAAGATATATCACTTATATCGCAATTATCGGAAGCTAAATCATTTGCTTCGCACGGATTTGAAGTTAAACCTTCTACTTCGCATTGATTTGAAGCTAAATCATGTGTTTAGCATGGATTTGAAGCTAACTCGTTTGTTTCGCATGCATTCGAAGCTTAATCATGTGTTTCGCTTGGATTTGAACCTAAATCATGTTTCTCGCATGCATTTTTAGCTTACTCATGTGTTTTGCATGGATTTGACGCTAACTCGTTTGTGTCGCTGCATTTGAAGCTATTTCATTTATATCGCAAGTATTTGAAGCGAATCCATTTGTTTGCATTTATTTGAATCCAAGCCGTCTACTTCGCATTTATTTGAAGCCCAATTATGTGTTCCGCATGGTTTTTGCAGCAAACTCGTTTGATTCGTCTGCATTTGAAGCTATATCACATATATCGCAAGTATTTGAAGCCAAACCATTTGTGCCGCAAGGATTTGAATCTGAGCCTTCTACTTCGCATTGATTTGAAGCTAAATCATGTGTTTCGTATGGTTTTGAAGCTAACTCGTTTGTTTCTCCTGCATTTGAAGCTATATCACTTATATCGCAAGTATCTGAACCTAAATCATTTGTTTCGCATGGATTTGGAGCTAACTGATTTGTTTCTCCTGCATTTGAAGCTATATCACTTATATCGCAAGTATCTGAACGTAAATCATTTGTTTGGCATGGATTTGAAGCTAAGCCTTCTACTTCGCATTCATCAGAAACTTAGTTATTTGTTTCGCATGGAATTGGAGCTACCTCGTTTGTTTCTCCTGCATTTGAAGCTATATCACTTATATCGCAAGTATCTGAACCTAAATCATTTGCTTCGCATGGACTTGAAGCTGAGATTTGAGATGAAGCTAAATCATATGTATCGCATGGTTTTGAAGTAATCTTGTTTGTTTCGCCTGCAGTTGATTCTATATCACTTATATCCCAAGTGTTTGAAGCAAAATCATTTGTTTCGCACGGATATGAAGCTAAACTTTCTACATCGCACTGTTATGAAGCTAAATTATGTGTTTCGCTTAGATTTTAAGCTAACTCGTTTGTTTCGCATGCAACTGAAGCTAAATCACGTATATCATAAGCATCTGATCCTAAACAATTTATTTCGTATGTATATGAAGCTAAACCAAGTGTTTCCCACGAATTTGCACCTAAATCATGTGTTTCGCATGCAGCTGAAGCTAAATTATGTGTATCGCATGGATTTTTAATCTAACTCGTTTGATTCGTCTGCATTTGAAGCTATATCGCTTATATCCCAAGTGTTTCAAGCTAAATCATTTGTTTCGTACGGATTGGAATCTAAACCTTCTACATCGCATTGATTTGAAGCTAAATCTAGTGTATCGCATGGATCTGAAGCTAAACCTTCTACATCGCATTGATTTGCAGCTAAATCATGTGTTTCGCATGGATTTGAAGCTAACTCGTTGGTTTCGTATGCATTTGAAGCTATATCACTTATATCGGAAGTATTTGAAGCTAATTCATATGTGTTGTATGGATTTGAAGCTGAACCTTCTACATCGCATTGATTTGAAGCTAAATCTAGTGTATCGCATGGATATGAAGCTAAACCTTCTACATCGCATTGATTTGCAGCTAAATCATGTGTTTCGCATGGATTTGAAGCTAACTTGTTGGTTTCGCCTGCAGTTGAATCTACATCACTTATATCGCAAGTATATGAAGCTAAATCTTGTGTATCGCATGGATTTGAAGCTAATCATTCTACTTCGCATTGATTTGAAGCTAAATCATTTGTTTCGCATGGATATGAAGCTACGTCGTTTGCTTCGCCGGCATTTAAAGCTATATCATGTATATCGCAAGTATCTGAAGCTAAATCATGTGTGTCGCATGGGTTTGATGCTAACTCGTTTGTTTCGCCTGCACTTGAATCTATATAACTTATAATGCTAGTATTTGAAGCTAAATCATTTGTTCCGCATGGTTTTGAAGCTAAGCCTTCTACTTCGCATTGATTTGAAGCTAAATCATGTGTATCGCATGGATTTTGCAGCTAATTCGATTGATTCGACTGCATTTTAACCATTACAGTTATATCGCAAGTATTTGATGCTTAATCGTTTGTTTTGCATGGATTTGAAGTTAAACCTTCTACGTCGCACTGATTTGAATCTAAATCATGTGTTTCGCATGGATTTGAAGGTAACTCGTTTGTTCCGCCTGCATTTGAAGCTATTACATTTATACCCCAAGTACTTGAAGCTAAATCATTTGTTTCACATGGATTTGAACCTAGTCCTTCTACTTCGCATTGAGTTGAAGCTAAATCATGTGTATCGTATGGATTTGAAGTTAACTCGTTTGTTTCGTCTGCATTTGAAGCTATATTACTTATGTCGCAAGAATTTGAAGCTAAATCATTTGTTTCGCATGGATTTGAAGCTAAACCTTCTACATCGCATTGATTTGCAGCTAAATCATGTGTTTCGCATGGATTTGAAGCTAACTCGTTCGTTGCGCATGCTGCTAAATCTAAATAACGTATATCACAAGTATTTGTAGCTAAACCATTTGTTTCGCATGGATTTGAATCTAAGTCCTGTACATCGATTTGATTTGAAGCTAAATCATTTGTTTCGCACGGATTTGATGCTAAACCTTCTACATCGCATTGCTTTGAAGCTAAATTATGTATTTCGCTTGGATTTGAAGCTAACTCGTTTGTTTCGTCTGCATGTGAAGCTATATCACTTGTATCGCAAGTATCTGATGCTAAATCGTTTGTTTCACATGGTTTTAAAGCTAAACCTTCTGCATCGCATTGATTTGCAGCTAAATCATGTGTTTCGCATGGACTTGCAGCTAACTCGTTTCTTTCGCATGAAGTTGAAGCTAAATCATGTCTTCCACAAGTATTTGAAGATAATCCATTTGAATCGCATCGATTTGAACCTGAGACTTCTACTTCTCACTGATTTGCAGCTAAATAATGTGTTTCGCATGGATTTGAAGCTAAAACTTCTACATCCCATGGATTTGAAGCTAAATCATGTGTTTGGCATGGATTTGAAGCTAAACCTTCTACATCGCATTGATTTGAAGCTAAATTAAGTATTTCGCTTGGATTTGAAGCTAACTCGTTTGTTTCGTATGCATTTGAAGCTATATCACTTATATCGGAAGTATTTGAAGCTAATTCATATGTGTTGTATGGATTTGAAGCTGAACCTTCTACATCGCATTGATTTGAAGCTAAATCATATGTGTCGTATGGATTTGAAGCTGAACCATCTACATCGCATTGATTTGAAGCTAAATCTAGTGTTTCGCATGTATTTGAAGCTAAACCTTCTACATCGCATTGATTTGCAGCTAAATCATGTGTTTCGCATGTATTTGAAGCTAAACCTTCTACATCGCATTGATTTGCAGCCAAATCATTTGTTTCGCATGGATTTGAAGCTATCTCGTTTGTTTCGCCTGCATTTGAAACTATATCACTTACATCGCAAGTATCTGAAGTTAAATCATTTGTTTCGCATGGATTTGAAGCTAAACCTTCTACATCGCATTGATTTGCAGCTAAATCATGTGTTTCGCATGGATTTGAAGCTAACTCGTTCGTTGCGCATGCTGCTAAATCTAAATAACGTATATCAGAAGTATTTGTAGCTAAACCATTTGTTTCGCATGGATTTGAATCTAAGCCCTGTACTTCGATTTGATTTGAAGCCTAATCATTTGTATCGCACAGATTTGAAGCTAAACCTTCTACATCGCATTGATTTGAAGCTAAATCATGTGTTTCGCATGGATTTGAAGCTAACTAGTTCGTTGCGCATGCAGTTAGATCTAAATAACGTATATCACAAGTATTTGAAGCTAAACCATTTGTTTCGCATGGATTTGAAGCTAAGCCGTGTACTTCGAATTGATTTGAAGGTAAGTCATGCGTTACGGATGGATTTGAAGCTAAACCTTCTACATCGCATTGATTTGCAGCTAAATCATTTGTTTCGCATGGATTTGTATCTATATCGTTTGACTCGCCTGCATTTGGAACTATATCACTTACATCGCAAGTATCTGAAGCTAAATCATTTGTTTCGCATGGATTTGAAGCTGAACCTTCTACATCGCATTGATTTGAAGCTAAATCTAGTGTATCGCATGGATATGAAGCTGAACCTTCTACATCGCATTGATTTGCAGCTAAATCTAGTGTATCGCATGGATATGAAGCTAAACCTTCTACATCGCATTGATTTGCAGCTAAATAATTTGTTTCGCATGGATTGGTATCTATGTCGTTTGTTTCGCCTGCATTTGGAACTATTTCACTTATATCGCAAGTATCTGAAGCTAAATCATTTGTTTCGCATGGATTTGAAGCTAAACCTTCTACATCGCATTGATTTGCAGCTAAATCTTGTGTTTGGCATGAATTTGAAGCTAACTCGTTCGTTGCGCATGCTGTTAAATCTAAATACCGTATATCACAAGTATTTGTAGCTAAACCATTTGTTTCGCATGGATTTGAAAACTCAGCCCTGTACTTCGATTTGATTTGAAGCCTAATCATATGTTTCGCACGGATTTGAAGCTAAACCTTCTACATCGCATTGATTTGTAGCTACATTAAGTATTTCGCTTGAATTTGAAGCTAACTCGTTTGTTTCGTATGCATTGGAAGCTATATCACTTATATCGGTAGTATTTGAAGCTAAATCATATGTGTCGTATGGATTTGAAGCTGATCCTTCTACATCGCATTGATTTGAAGCTAAATCTAGTGTATCGCATGGATATGAAGCTAAACCTTCTACATCGCATTGATTTGCAGCTAAATCATGTGTTTCGCATGGATTTGAAGCTAACTTGTTGGTTTCGCCTGCAGTTGAATCTACATCACTTATATCGCAAGTATATGAAGCTAAATCTTGTGTATCGCATGGATTTGAAGCTAAGCCTTCTACTTCGCATTGATTTGAAGCTAAATCATTTGTTTCGCATGGATATGAAGCTACGTCGTTTGCTTCGCCGGCATTTAAAGCTATATCATGTATATCGCAAGTATCTGAAGCTAAATCATGTGTGTCGCATGGGTTTGATGCTAACTCGTTTGTTTCGCCTGCACTTGAATCTATATAACTTATAATGCTAGTATTTGAAGCTAAATCATTTGTTCCGCATGGTTTTGAAGCTAAGCCTTCTACTTCGCATTGACTTGTAGCTAAATCATGTGTATCGCATGGATTTTGCAGCTAATTCGTTTGATTCGACTGCATTTTAACCATTACAGTTATATTGCAAGTATTTGATGCTTAATCTTTGTTTTGCATGGATTTGAAGTTAAACCTTCTACGTCGCACTGATTTGAATCTAAATCATGTGTTTCGCATGGATTTGAAGGTAACTCGTTTGTTCCGCCTGCATTTGAAGCTATTACATTTATACCGCAAGTACTTGAAGCTAAATCATTTGTTTCACATGGATTTGAACCTAGTCCTTCTACTTCGCATTGAGTTGAAGCTAAATCATGTTTATCGTATGGATTTGAAGTTAACTCGTTTGTTTCGTCTGCATTTGAAGCTATATTACTTATGTCGCAAGAATTTGAAGCTAAATCATTTGTTTCGCATGGATATGAAGCTACGTCGTTTGCTTCGCCGGCATTTAAAGCTATATCATGTATATCGCAAGTATCTGAAGCTAAATCATGTGTGTCGCATGGGTTTGATGCTAACTCGTTTGTTTCGCCTGCACTTGAATCTATATAACTTATAATGCTAGTATTTGAAGCTAAATCATTTGTTCCGCATGGTTTTGAAGCTAAGCCTTCTACTTCGCATTGATTTGAAGCTAAATCATGTGTATCGCATGGATTTTGCAGCTAATTCGATTGATTCGACTGCATTTTAACCATTACAGTTATATCGCAAGTATTTGATGCTTAATCGTTTGTTTTGCATGGATTTGAAGTTAAACCTTCTACGTCGCACTGATTTGAATCTAAATCATGTGTTTCGCATGGATTTGAAGGTAACTCGTTTGTTCCGCCTGCATTTGAAGCTATTACATTTATACCCCAAGTACTTGAAGCTAAATCATTTGTTTCACATGGATTTGAACCTAGTCCTTCTACTTCGCATTGAGTTGAAGCTAAATCATGTGTATCGTATGGATTTGAAGTTAACTCGTTTGTTTCGTCTGCATTTGAAGCTATATTACTTATGTCGCAAGAATTTGAAGCTAAATCATTTGTTTCGCATGGATTTGAAGCTAAACCTTCTACATCGCATTGATTTGCAGCTAAATCATGTGTTTCGCATGGATTTGAAGCTAACTCGTTCGTTGCGCATGCTGCTAAATCTAAATAACGTATATCACAAGTATTTGTAGCTAAACCATTTGTTTCGCATGGATTTGAATCTAAGTCCTGTACATCGATTTGATTTGAAGCTAAATCATTTGTTTCGCACGGATTTGATGCTAAACCTTCTACATCGCATTGCTTTGAAGCTAAATTATGTATTTCGCTTGGATTTGAAGCTAACTCGTTTGTTTCGTCTGCATGTGAAGCTATATCACTTGTATCGCAAGTATCTGATGCTAAATCGTTTGTTTCACATGGTTTTAAAGCTAAACCTTCTGCATCGCATTGATTTGCAGCTAAATCATGTGTTTCGCATGGACTTGCAGCTAACTCGTTTCTTTCGCATGAAGTTGAAGCTAAATCATGTCTTCCACAAGTATTTGAAGATAATCCATTTGAATCGCATCGATTTGAACCTGAGACTTCTACTTCTCACTGATTTGCAGCTAAATAATGTGTTTCGCATGGATTTGAAGCTAAAACTTCTACATCCCATGGATTTGAAGCTAAATCATGTGTTTGGCATGGATTTGAAGCTAAACCTTCTACATCGCATTGATTTGAAGCTAAATTAAGTATTTCGCTTGGATTTGAAGCTAACTCGTTTGTTTCGTATGCATTTGAAGCTATATCACTTATATCGGAAGTATTTGAAGCTAATTCATATGTGTTGTATGGATTTGAAGCTGAACCTTCTACATCGCATTGATTTGAAGCTAAATCATATGTGTCGTATGGATTTGAAGCTGAACCATCTACATCGCATTGATTTGAAGCTAAATCTAGTGTTTCGCATGTATTTGAAGCTAAACCTTCTACATCGCATTGATTTGCAGCTAAATCATGTGTTTCGCATGTATTTGAAGCTAAACCTTCTACATCGCATTGATTTGCAGCCAAATCATTTGTTTCGCATGGATTTGAAGCTATCTCGTTTGTTTCGCCTGCATTTGAAACTATATCACTTACATCGCAAGTATCTGAAGTTAAATCATTTGTTTCGCATGGATTTGAAGCTAAACCTTCTACATCGCATTGATTTGCAGCTAAATCATGTGTTTCGCATGGATTTGAAGCTAACTCGTTCGTTGCGCATGCTGCTAAATCTAAATAACGTATATCAGAAGTATTTGTAGCTAAACCATTTGTTTCGCATGGATTTGAATCTAAGCCCTGTACTTCGATTTGATTTGAAGCCTAATCATTTGTATCGCACAGATTTGAAGCTAAACCTTCTACATCGCATTGATTTGAAGCTAAATCATGTGTTTCGCATGGATTTGAAGCTAACTAGTTCGTTGCGCATGCAGTTAGATCTAAATAACGTATATCACAAGTATTTGAAGCTAAACCATTTGTTTCGCATGGATTTGAAGCTAAGCCGTGTACTTCGAATTGATTTGAAGGTAAGTCATGCGTTACGGATGGATTTGAAGCTAAACCTTCTACATCGCATTGATTTGCAGCTAAATCATTTGTTTCGCATGGATTTGTATCTATATCGTTTGACTCGCCTGCATTTGGAACTATATCACTTACATCGCAAGTATCTGAAGCTAAATCATTTGTTTCGCATGGATTTGAAGCTGAACCTTCTACATCGCATTGATTTGAAGCTAAATCTAGTGTATCGCATGGATATGAAGCTGAACCTTCTACATCGCATTGACTTGTAGCTAAATCATGTGTATCGCATGGATTTTGCAGCTAATTCGTTTGATTCGACTGCATTTTAACCATTACAGTTATATTGCAAGTATTTGATGCTTAATCTTTGTTTTGCATGGATTTGAAGTTAAACCTTCTACGTCGCACTGATTTGAATCTAAATCATGTGTTTCGCATGGATTTGAAGGTAACTCGTTTGTTCCGCCTGCATTTGAAGCTATTACATTTATACCGCAAGTACTTGAAGCTAAATCATTTGTTTCACATGGATTTGAACCTAGTCCTTCTACTTCGCATTGAGTTGAAGCTAAATCATGTTTATCGTATGGATTTGAAGTTAACTCGTTTGTTTCGTCTGCATTTGAAGCTATATTACTTATGTCGCAAGAATTTGAAGCTAAATCATTTGTTTCGCATGGATTTGAAGCTAAACCTTCTACATCGCATTGATTTGCAGCTAAATCATGTGTTTCGCATGGATTTGAAGCTAACTCGTTCGTTGCGCATGCTGCTAAATCTAAATAACGTATATCACAAGTATTTGCAGCTAAACCATTTGTTTCGCATGGATTTGAATCTAAGTCCTGTACATCGATTTGATTTGAAGCTAAATCATTTGTTTCGCACGGATTTGATGCTAAACCTTCTACATCGCATTGCTTTGAAGTTAAATTATGTATTTCGCTTGGATTTGAAGCTAACTCGTTTGTTTCGTCTGCATGTGAAGCTATATCACTTGTATCGCAAGTATCTGATGCTAAATCGTTTGTTTCACATGGTTTTAAAGCTAAACCTTCTGCATCGCATTGATTTGCAGCTAAATCATGTGTTTCGCATGGACTTGCAGCTAACTCGTTTCTTTCGCATGAAGTTGAAGCTAAATCATGTCTTCCACAAGTATTTGAAGATAATCCATTTGAATCGCATCGATTTGAACCTGAGACTTCTACTTCTCACTGATTTGCAGCTAAATAATGTGTTTCGCATGGATTTGAAGCTAAACCTTCTACATCCCATGGATTTGAAGCTAAATCATGTGTTTGGCATGGATTTGAAGCTAAACCTTCTACATCGCATTGATTTGAAGCTAAATTAAGTATTTCGCTTGGATTTGAAGCTAACTCGTTTGTTTCGTATGCATTTGAAGCTATATCACTTATATCGGAAGTATTTGAAGCTAATTCATATGTGTTGTATGGATTTGAAGCTGAACCTTCTACATCGCATTGATTTGAAGCTAAATCATATGTGTCGTATGGATTTGAAGCTGAACCATCTACATCGCATTGATTTGAAGCTAAATCTAGTGTTTGGCATGTATTTGAAGCTAAACCTTCTACATCGCATTGATTTGCAGCTAAATCATGTGTTTCGCATGTATTTGAAGCTAAACCTTCTACATCGCATTGATTTGCAGCCAAATCATTTGTTTCGCATGGATTTGAAGCTATCTCGTTTGTTTCGCCTGCATTTGAAACTATATCACTTACATCGCAAGTATCTGAAGCCTAATCATATGTTTCGCACGGATTTGAAGCTAAACCTTCTACATCGCATTGATTTGTAGCTACATTAAGTATTTCGCTTGAATTTGAAGCTAACTCGTTTGTTTCGTATGCATTGGAAGCTATATCACTTATATCGGTAGTATTTGAAGCTAAATCATATGTGTCGTATGGATTTGAATCTAAGCCCTGTACTTCGATTTGATTTGAAGCCTAATCATTTGTTTCGCACAGATTTGAAGCTAAACCTTCTACATCGCATTGATTTGAAGCTAAATCATGTGTTTCGCATGGATTTGAATCTAACTAGTTCGTTGCGCATGCAGTTAGATCTAAATAACGTATATCACAAGTATTTGAAGCTAAACCATTTGTTTCGCATGGATTTGAAGCTAAGCCGTGTACTTCGAATTGATTTGAAGGTAAGTCATGCGTTACGGATGGATTTGAAGCTAAACCTTCTACATCGCATTGATTTGCAGCTAAATCATTTGTTTCGCATGGATTTGTATCTATATCGTTTGACTCGCCTGCATTTGGAACTATATCACTTACATCGCAAGTATCTGAAGCTAAATCATTTGTTTCGCATGGATTTGAAGCTGAACCTTCTACATCGCATTGATTTGAAGCTAAATCTAGTGTATCGCATGGATATGAAGCTGAACCTTCTACATCGCATTGATTTGCAGCTAAATCTAGTGTATCGCATGGATATGAAGCTAAACCTTCTACATCGCATTGATTTGCAGCTAAATAATTTGTTTCGCATGGATTGGTATCTATATCGTTTGTTTCGCCTGCATTTGGAACTATTTCACTTATATCGCAAGTATCTGAAGCCTAATCATATGTTTCGCACGGATTTGAAGCTAAACCTTCTACATCGCATTGATTTGTAGCTACATTAAGTATTTCGCTTGAATTTGAAGCTAACTCGTTTGTTTCGTATGCATTGGAAGCTATATCACTTATAGCGGTAGTATTTGAAGCTAAATCATATGTGTCGTATGGATTTGAATCTAAGCCCTGTACTTCGATTTGATTTGAAGCCTAATCATTTGTTTCGCACAGATTTGAAGCTAAACCTTCTACATCGCATTGATTTGAAGCTAAATCATGTGTTTCGCATGGATTTGAAGCTAACTAGTTCGTTGCGCATGCAGTTAGATCTAAATAACGTATATCACAAGTATTTGAAGCTAAACCATTTGTTTCGCATGGATTTGAAGCTAAGCCGTGTACTTCGAATTGATTTGAAGGTAAGTCATGCGTTACGGATGGATTTGAAGCTAAACCTTCTACATCGCATTGATTTGCAGCTAAATCATTTGTTTCGCATGGATTTGTATCTATATCGTTTGACTCGCCTGCATTTGGAACTATATCACTTACATCGCAAGTATCTGAAGCTAAATCATTTGTTTCGCATGGATTTGAAGCTGAACCTTCTACATCGCATTGATTTGCAGCTAAATCTAGTGTATCGCATGGATATGAAGCTAAACCTTCTACATCGCATTGATTTGCAGCTAAATAATTTGTTTCGCATGGATTGGTATCTATATCGTTTGTTTCGCCTGCATTTGGAACTATTTCACTTATATCGCAAGTATCTGAAGCTAAATCATTTGTTTCGCATGGATTTGAAGCTAAACCTTCTACATCGCATTGATTTGCAGCTAAATCTTCTGTTTGGCATGAATTTGAAGCTAACTCGTTCGTTGCGCATGCTGCTAAATCTAAATAACGTATATCAGAAGTATTTGTAGCTAAACCATTTGTTTCGCATGGATTTGAATCTAAGCCCTGTACTTCGATTTGATTTGAAGCCTAATCATTTGTTTCGCACAGATTTGAAGCTAAACCTTCTACATCGCATTGATTTGAAGCTAAATCATGTGTTTCGCATGGATTTGAAGCTAACTAGTTCGTTGCGCATGCAGTTAGATCTAAATAACGTATATCACAAGTATTTGAAGCTAAACCATTTGTTTCGCATGGATTTGAAGCTAAGCCGTGTACTTCGAATTGATTTGAAGGTAAGTCATGCGTTACGGATGGATTTGAAGCTAAACCTTCTACATCGCATTGATTTGCAGCTAAATCATTTGTTTCGCATGGATTTGTATCTATATCGTTTGACTCGCCTGCATTTGGAACTATATCACTTACATCGCAAGTATCTGAAGCTAAATCATTTGTTTCGCATGGATTTGAAGCTGAACCTTCTACATCGCATTGATTTGCAGCTAAATCTAGTGTATCGCATGGATATGAAGCTAAACCTTCTACATCGCATTGATTTGCAGCTAAATAATTTGTTTCGCATGGATTGGTATCTATATCGTTTGTTTCGCCTGCATTTGGAACTATTTCACTTATATCGCAAGTATCTGAAGCTAAATCATTTGTTTCGCATGGATTTGAAGCTAAACCTTCTACATCGCATTGATTTGCAGCTAAATCTTGTGTTTGGCATGAATTTGAAGCTAACTCGTTCGTTGCGCATGCTGTTAAATCTAAATACCGTATATCACAAGTATTTGTAGCTAAACCATTTGTTTCGCATGGATTTGAATCTCAGCCCTGTACTTCGATTTGATTTGAAGCCTAATCATATGTTTCGCACGGATTTGAAGCTAAACCTTCTACATCGCATTGATTTGTAGCTACATTAAGTATTTCGCTTGAATTTGAAGCTAACTCTTTTGTTTCGTATGCATTGGAAGCTATATCACTTATATCGGTAGTATTTGAAGCTAAATCATATGTGTCGTATGGATTTGAAGCTGATCCTTCTACATCGCATTGACTTGAAGCTAAATCTAGTGTATCGCATGGATATGAAGCTAAACCTTCTACATCGCATTGATTTGCAGCTAAATCATTTGTTTCGCATGGATTTGTATCTATATCGTTTGATTCGCCTGCATTTGGAACTATATAACTTACATCGCAAGTGTCTGAAGCTAAATCATTTGTTTCGCATGGATTTGAAGCTAAACCTTCTACATCGCATTGATTTGCAGCAAAATCATGTGTTTCGCATGGATTTGAAGCTAACTCGTTCGTTGCGCATGCTGTTAAATCTAAATAACGTATATCACAAGTATTTGTAGCTAAACCATTAGTTTCGCATGGATTTGAATCTAAGCCCTGTACTTCGATTTGATTTGAAGCCTAATCATTTGTTTCGCACGGATTTGAAGCTAAATCTCCTACATCGCATTGATTTGAAGCTAAATTAAGTATTTCGCTTGGATTTGAAGATAACTCGTTTGTTTCGTATGCATTGGAAGCTATATCACTTATATCGGAAGTTTTTGAAGCTAAATAATATGTGTCGTATGGATTTGAAGCTGAACCTTCTACATCGCATTGATTTGAAGCTAAATCTAGTGTATCGCATGGATATGAAGCTAAACCTTCTACATCGCATTGATTTGCAGCTAAATCTAGTGTATCGCATGGATATGAAGCTAAACCTTCTACATCGCATTGATTTGCAGCTAAATCATGTGTTTCGCATGGATTTTAAGCTAACTCGTTCGTTTCGCCTGCAGTTGAATCTACATCACTTATTTCGCAAGTATTTGAAGCTAAATTATTTGTTTCGCATGGATTTGAAGCTAAACCTTCTACATCGCTGTGATTTGCAGCTAAATCATGTGTTTCGCATGGATTTGAAGCTATCTAGTTCGTTGCGCATGCAGTTAGATCTAAATAACGTATATCACAAGTATTTGAAGCTAAACCATTTGTTTCGCATGGATTTGAAGGTAAGCCGTGTACTTCGAATTGATTTGAAGGTAAATCATGCGTTTCGCATGGATTTGAAGTTAAACCTTCTACATCGTATTGATTTGCAGCTAAATCATTTGTTTCGAATGGATTTGAAGCTAAGCCTTCTACTTCGCATTGATTTGAAGCTAAATCTAGTGTATCGCATGGATTTGAAGCTAACTCGTTCGATTCGCCTGTATTTGAAGCTATATCACTTATATCGCAAGTATTTGAAGCTGAATCTTTCGTTTCGAATGAATTTAAAGCTAAGCCTTCTACTTCGTATTGATTTGAAGCTAAATCATGTGTTTCGCATGGATTTGAAGCTAACTCGTTTGTTTCGCATGCAGTTGAAGCTAAATCATGTCTTTCACAAGTATTTGAAGATGAACCATTTGAATCGCATGGATTTGAACCTGAGCCTTCTACTTCGCACTGATTTGCAGCTAAATAATATGTTTCGCATGGATTTGAAGCTAAACCTTCTACATTCCATGGATTTGAAGCTAAATCATGTGTTTGGCATGGATTTGAAGCTAAACCTTCTACATCGCATTGATTTGAAGCTAAACCTTCTGCTTCGTATTGATTTGAAGCTAAATAAAGTGTTTGGCTTGGATTTGAAGCTAAATCATTTGTTTTGTTTGGATTTGAAGCTAACTCGTTTATTACGAATGCAGTTCAAGCTAAATCATGTATATCACAAGTATTTGAAGCTAAATCATTCGTGTCGCATGGATTTGAAGCTAAGCCTTCTACTTCGCATTGATTTGAAGCTAAATCATGTGTTTTGCTTGGATTTGAAGCAAACTCGTTTATTACGACTGCAGTTCAAGCCAAATTATGTATATCACAAGTATTTGAAGCTAAACCTTTTGATTGGGATGGAATTGAAGGTAAGCATTCTACTTCGCATTGATTTGAAGCATAATCATGTGTTTCGCATGTATTTGATGCTAACTCGTTTGTTCCGCCTGCATTTAAAGCTATATCATGTATATCACAAGTATTTGAAGCTAAGCAATTTGTTTCGGATTGATTTGAAGCCAAGCCTTCTACTTCGCATTGATTTGAAGCTATATCATGTGTTTCGCTTGGATTGGAAGCTAAGCCTTCTACTTCGCATGGATTTGAAGCTAACTCATTTGTTTCGCACGCTGTTGAAGCTAAATCATGTCTTTCACAAGTATTTGAAGATAAACCATTTGAATCGCATTTTTTTGATCCTGAGCCTTCTACTTCGCACTGATTTGCAGCTAAATCATTTGATTCGCATGGATTTGAAGCTAAACCTTCTACATCGCATTGATTTGCTGCTAAATCATGTGTTTCGCATGTATTTGAAGCTGACTCGTTTTTTGCGCATGCAGTTGAATATAAATAACGTATATCACAAGTATTTGCAGCTAAATCATTTGATTCGCATGGATTTGAAGCTACGCCTTCTACTTCGGATTGATTTGAAGCCAAATCTTGTGTATCGCATGAATTTGAAGCTAAACCTTCTACATCGCATTGATTTGAAGCTAAATCATGTGTTTCGCATGGATTTGAAGCTATCTCGTTTGTTTCGCATGCAGTTGTTGCTAAATAATGTATATCACAAGTATTTGTAGCTTAACCATTTGTTTCGCATGGATTTGATGCTAAACTTTCTTCATCGCATTGATTTGCTGCTAAATCATGTGTTTCGCATGTATTTGAAGCTGACTCGTTTTTTGCGCATGCAGTTGAATATAAATAACGTATATCACAAGTATTTGTAGCTAAACAATTTGTTTTGCATGGATTTGAAGCCAAGCCTTCTACTTCGCATTGATTTGAAGCCAAATCTTGTGTATCGCATGAATTTGAAGCTAAACCTTCTACATCGCATTGATTTGAAGCTAAATCATGTGTTTCGCATGGATTTGAAGCTAACTCGTTCGTTTCGCCTGCAGTTGAATCTATATCACCTATATGCAAGTATTCGAAGCTAAATCATGTGTATCGCCCGGATTTTTAAGCTAACTCGTTTGATTAGTCTGCATTTGAAGCTATATCACTTATACCCCAAGTGTTTGAAGCTAAATTATTTGTTTTGCATGGATTTGAAGCTGAACCTTCTACATCGCATTGATTTGAAGCTAAATCATTTGTTTCGCTTGGATTTGAAGCTAAACCTTCTACATCGCATTGATTTGCAGCTAAATCATGTGTTTCGCATGGATTTGAAGCTAACTCGTTCGTTTCGCCTGCAGTTGAGTCTATATCACTTATATCGCAAGTATTTGAAGCTAAATCATGTGTATCGCCTGGATTTTTAAGCTAACTCGTTTGATTAGTCTGCATTTGAAGCTATATCACTTATACCCCAAGTGTTTGTAGCTAAATCATTTGTTTTGCATGGATTTGAAGCTAAACCTTCTACATCGCATTGATTTGCAGCTAAATCATATGTTTCGCACGGATTTGAAGCTAAACCTTCTACATCGCATTGATTTGTAGCTACATTAAGTATTTCGCTTGAATTTGAAGCTAACTCTTTTGTTTCGTATGCATTGGAAGCTATATCACTTATATCGGTAGTATTTGAAGCTAAATCATATGTGTCGTATGGATTTGAAGCTGATCCTTCTACATCGCATTGACTTGAAGCTAAATCTAGTGTATCGCATGGATATGAAGCTAAACCTTCTACATCGCATTGATTTGCAGCTAAATCATTTGTTTCGCATGGATTTGTATCTATATCGTTTGATTCGCCTGCATTTGGAACTATATAACTTACATCGCAAGTGTCTGAAGCTAAATCATTTGTTTCGCATGGATTTGAAGCTAAACCTTCTACATCGCATTGATTTGCAGCAAAATCATGTGTTTCGCATGGATTTGAAGCTAACTCGTTCGTTGCGCATGCTGTTAAATCTAAATAACGTATATCACAAGTATTTGTAGCTAAACCATTAGTTTCGCATGGATTTGAATCTAAGCCCTGTACTTCGATTTGATTTGAAGCCTAATCATTTGTTTCGCACGGATTTGAAGCTAAATCTCCTACATCGCATTGATTTGAAGCTAAATTAAGTATTTCGCTTGGATTTGAAGATAACTCGTTTGTTTCGTATGCATTGGAAGCTATATCACTTATATCGGAAGTTTTTGAAGCTAAATAATATGTGTCGTATGGATTTGAAGCTGAACCTTCTACATCGCATTGATTTGAAGCTAAATCTAGTGTATCGCATGGATATGAAGCTAAACCTTCTACATCGCATTGATTTGCAGCTAAATCTAGTGTATCGCATGGATATGAAACTAAACCTTCTACATCGCATTGATTTGCAGCTAAATCATGTGTTTCGCATGGATTTTAAGCTAACTCGTTCGTTTCGCCTGCAGTTGAATCTACATCACTTATTTCGCAAGTATTTGAAGCTAAATTATTTGTTTCGCATGGATTTGAAGCTAAACCTTCTACATCGCTGTGATTTGCAGCTAAATCATGTGTTTCGCATGGATTTGAAGCTATCTAGTTCGTTGCGCATGCAGTTAGATCTAAATAACGTATATCACAAGTATTTGAAGCTAAACCATTTGTTTCGCATGGATTTGAAGGTAAGCCGTGTACTTCGAATTGATTTGAAGGTAAATCATGCGTTTCGCATGGATTTGAAGTTAAACCTTCTACATCGTATTGATTTGCAGCTAAATCATTTGTTTCGAATGGATTTGAAGCTAAGCCTTCTACTTCGCATTGATTTGAAGCTAAATCTAGTGTATCGCATGGATTTGAAGCTAACTCGTTCGATTCGCCTGTATTTGAAGCTATTTCACTTATATCGCAAGTATTTGAAGCTGAATCTTTCGTTTCGAATGAATTTAAAGCTAAGTCTTCTACTTCGTATTGATTTGAAGCTAAATCATGTGTTTCGCATGGATTTGAAGCTAACTCGTTTGTTTCGCATGCAGTTGAAGCTAAATCATGTCTTTCACAAGTATTTGAAGATAAACCATTTGAATCGCATTTTTTTGATCCTGAGCCTTCTACTTCGCACTGATTTGCAGCTAAATCATTTGATTCGCATGGATTTGAAGCTAAACCTTCTACATCGCATTGATTTGCTGCTAAATCATGTGTTTCGCATGTATTTGAAGCTGACTCGTTTTTTGCGCATGCAGTTGAATATAAATAACGTATATCACAAGTATTTGTAGCTAAACATTTTGTTTTGCATGGATTTGAAGCTACGCCTTCTACTTCGGATTGATTTGAAGCCAAATCTTGTGTATCGCATGAATTTGAAGCTAAACCTTCTACATCGCATTGATTTGAAGCTAAATCATGTGTTTCGCATGGATTTGAAGCTATCTCGTTTGTTTCGCATGCAGTTGTTGCTAAATAATGTATATCACAAGTATTTGTAGCTTAACCATTTGTTTCGCATGGATTTGATGCTAAACTTTCTTCATCGCATTGATTTGCTGCTAAATCATGTGTTTCGCATGTATTTGAAGCTGACTCGTTTTTTGCGCATGCAGTTGAATATAAATAACGTATATCACAAGTATTTGTAGCTAAACAATTTGTTTTGCATGGATTTGAAGCCAAGCCTTCTACTTCGCATTGATTTGAAGCCAAATCTTGTGTATCGCATGAATTTGAAGCTAGACCTTCTACATCGCATTGATTTGAAGCTAAATCATGTGTTTCGCATGGATTTGAAGCTAACTCGTCCGTTTCGCCTGCAGTAGAATCTATATCACCTATATGCAAGTATTCGAAGCTAAATCATGTGTATCGCCCGGATTTTTAAGCTAACTCGTTTGATTAGTCTGCATTTGAAGCTATATCACTTATACCCCAAGTGTTTGAAGCTAAATTATTTGTTTTGCATGGATTTGAAGCTGAACCTTCTACATCGCATTGATTTGAAGCTAAATCATTTGTTTCGCTTGGATTTGAAGCTAAACCTTCTACATCGCATTGATTTGCAGCTAAATCATGTGTTTCGCATGGATTTGAAGCTAACTCGTTCGTTTCGCCTGCAGTTGAGTCTATATCACTTATATCGCAAGTATTTGAAGCTAAATCATGTGTATCGCCTGGATTTTTAAGCTAACTCGTTTGATTAGTCTGCATTTGAAGCTATATCACTTATACCCCAAGTGTTTGTAGCTAAATCATTTGTTTTGCATGGATTTGAAGCTAAACCTTCTACATCGCATTGATTTGCAGCTAAATCATGTGTTTCGCATGGATATGAAGCTAAACCTTCTACATCGCATTGATTTGCAGCTAAATCATGTGTTTCGCATGGATATGAAGCTAAACCTTCTACATCGCATTGATTTGCAGCTAAATCATGTGTTTCGCATGGATTTGAAGCTAACTCGTTCGTTGCGCATGTAGTTAGATCTAAATAACGTATATCACAAGTATTTGAAGCTAAACCATTTGTTTCGCATGGATTTGAAGCTAAGCCATGTACTTCGTATTGATTTGAAGGTAAATCATGCGCTACGCATGGATTTGAAGCTAAACCTTCTACATCGCATTGATTTGCAGCTAAATAATTTGTTTCGCATGGATTTGTATCTATATCGTTTGTTTCGCCTGCATTTGGAACTATATCACTTACATCGCAAGTATCTGAAGCTAAATCATTTGTTTCGCATGGATTTGAAGCTGAACCTTCTACATCGCATTGATTTGAAGCTAAATCTAGTGTATC
>NW_027477784.1:0-56509 GCF_051020955.1 Megalopta genalis | reverse complement strand
TTTGAAGACAAATCATGTATATCGCATGATATTGAAAGTTAAATCGCTTTTTTCGCGTGAATTCAAAGCTAATTCGTGTATTTCGTACGAATCTGAAGCTAAATTGTTCATTTCGCATGAATTTGAAGCAAATTCGTTTCTTCAAAATCGCTATTTCGCATGAATTTGAAGACAAATCTTGTGTATCGCATGATATTGAAGTTAAATCGCTTTTTCGCGTGAATTCAAAGCTAATTCGTGTATTTCGTACGAAACTGAAGCTAAATTGTTCATTTCGCATGAATTTGAAGCAAATTCGTTTGTTTAAAATCGCTATTTCGCACAAATTTGAAGCCAAATCGTGTATATCGCATGATATTGAAGTTAAATCGCTTTCTTCGTGTGAATTTAAAGCTAATTCGTGTATTTCGTACGAATCTGAAGCTAACTTGTTCATTTCGCATGAATTTGAAGCAAATTCGTTTCTTTAAAATCGCTATTTCGCACGAATTTGAAGCCAAATCGCGTATATCGCATGATATTGAAGTTAAATCGTTTTTTTCGCGTGAATTTAAAGCTAATTCGTGTATTTCGTACGAATCTGAAGCTAACTTGTTCATTTCGCATGAATTTGAAGCAAATTCGTTTCTTTAAAATCGCTATTTCGCACGAATTTGAAGCCAATCGTGTATATCGCATGATATTGAAGTTAAATCGCTTTCTACGTGTGAATTTAAAGCTAATTCGTGTATTTCGTTCGAATCTGAAGCTAGATTGTTCATTTCGCATGAATTTGAAGCAAATTTGTTTCTTTAAAATCGCTATTTCGCACCAATTTGTAGCCAAATCGTGTATATCGCATGATATTGAAGTTAAATCGCTTTCTTCGTGTGAATTTAAAGCTAATACGTTTATTTCGTACGAATCTGAAGCTAAATTGTTCATTTCGCATGAATATGAAGCAAATTCGTTTGTTTAAAATCGCTATTTCTCACGAATTTGAAGCCAAACCGTGTATATCGCATGATATTGAAAGTTAAATCGCTTTTTTCGCGTGAATTAAAGCTAATTCGTGTATTTCGTACGAATCTGAAGCTAACTTGTTCATTTCGCATGAATTTGAAGCAAATTCGTTTGTTTAAAATCGCTATTTCGCACGAATTTGAAGCCAAATCGTGTATATCGCATGATATTGAAGTTAAATCGCTTTCTTCGTGTGAATTTAAAGCTAATTCGTGTATTTCGTTCGAATCTGAAGCTAAATTGTTCATTTCGCATGAATTTGAAGCAAATTTGTTTCTTTAAAATCGCTATTTCGCACGAATTTGAAGCCAAATCGTGTATATCGCATGATATTGAAGTTAAATCGCTTTTTTCGCGTGAATTCAAAGCTAATTCGTGTATTTCGTTCCAATCTGAAGATAAATTGTTCATTTCGCATGAATATGAAGCAAATTCGTTTGTTTAAAATCGCTATTTCGCACGAATTTGAAGCCAAATCGTGTATATCGCATGATATTGAAAGTTAAATCGATTTTTTCGCGTGAATTCAAAGCTAATTCGTGTATTTCGTACGAATCTGAAGCTAAATTGTTCATTTCGCATGAATTTGAAGCAAATTCGTTTCTTTAAAATCGCTATTTCGCATGAATTTGAAGCCAAATCGTGTGTATCTCATGATATTGAAGTTAAATCGCTTTTTCGCGTGAATTCAAAGCTAATTCGTGTATTTCGTACGAAACTGAAGCTAAATTGTTCATTTCGCATGAATTTGAAGCCACTTCGTTTCTTTAAAATCGCTATTTCGCACGAATTTGAAGCCAAATCGTGTATATCGCATGATATTGAAGTTAAATCGCTTTTTTCGCGTGAATTCAAAGCTAATTCGTGTATTTCGTTCGAATCTGAAGCTAAATTGTTCATTTCGCATGAATTTGAAGCAAATTCGTTTGTTTAAAATCGCTATTTTGCACAAATTTGAAGCCAAATCGTGTATATCGCATGATATTGAAGTTAAATCGCTTTCTTCGTGTGAATTTAAAGCTAATTCGTGTATTTCGTACGAATCTGAAGCTAACTTGTTCATTTCGTATGAACTTGAAGCAAATTCGTTTCTTTAAAATCGCTATTTCGCACGAATTTGAAGCCAAATCGTGTATATCGCATGATATTGAATGTTAAATCGCTTTTTTCGCGTGAATTCAAAGCTAATTCGTGTATTTCGTACGAATCTGAAGCTAAATTGTTCATTTCGCATGAATTTGAAGCAAATTCGTTTCTTTAAAATCGCTATTTCGCACGAATTTGAAGCCAAATCATGTATATCGCATGATATTGAAAGTTAAATCGCTTTTTTCGCGTGAATTCAAAGCTAATTCGTGTATTTCGTTCGAATCTGAAGCTAAATTGTTCATTTCGCATGAATTTGAAGCAAATTTGTTTCTTTAAAATCGCTATTTCGCACGTATTTGAAGCCAAATCGTGTATATCGCATGATATTGAAGTTAAATCGCTTTTTTCGCGTGAATTCAGAGCTATTTCGTGTATTTCGTACGAATCTGAAGCTAAATTGTTCATTTCGCATGAATTTGAATCAAATTCGTTTGTTTAAAATCGCTATTTCGCACGAATTTGAAGCCAAATCATGTATATCGCACGATATTGAAAGTTAAATCGCTTTTTTCGCGTGAATTCAAAGCTAATTCGTGTATTTCGTTCCAATCTGAAGATAAATTGTTCATTTCGCATGAATATGAAGCAAATTCGTTTGTTTAAAATCGCTATTTCGCACGAATTTGAAGCCAAATCGTGTATATCGCATGATATTGAAAGTTAAATCGCTTTTTTCGCGTGAATTCAAAGCTAATTCGTGTATTTCGTACGAATCTGAAGCAAAATTGTTCATTTCGCATGAATTTGTAGCAAATTCGTTTCTTTAAAATCGCTATTTCTCACGAATTTGAAGCCAAATCGTGTATATCGCATGATATTGAAGTTAAATCGTTTGTTTCGCGTGAATTTAAAGCTAATTCGTGTATTTCGTACGAATCTGAAGCTAAATTGTTCATTTCGCATGAATTTGAATCAAATTCGTTTGTTTAAAATCGCTATTTCGCACGAATTTGAAGCCAAATCATGTATATCGCATGATATTGAAAGTTAAATCGCTTTTTTCGCGTGAATTCAAAGCTAATTCGTGTATTTCGTTCGAATCTGAAGCTAAATTGTTCATTTCGCATGAAATTGAAGCAAATTCGTTTGTTTAAAATCGCTATTTCGCACAAATTTGAAGCCAAATCGTGTATATCGCATGATATTGAAGTTAAATCACTTTCTTCGTGTGAATTTAAAGCTAATTCGTGTATTTCGTACGAATCTGAAGCTAAATTGTTCATTTCCCATGAATTTGAATCAAATTCGTTTGTTTAAAATCGCTATTTCGCACGAATTTGAAGCGAAATCATGTATATCGCATGATATTGAAAGTTAAATCGCTTTTTTCGCGTGTATTCAAAGCTAATTCGTGTATTTCGTTCGAATCTGAAGCTAAATTGTTCATTTCGCATGAATTTGAAGCAAATTCGTTTGTTTAAAATCGCTATTTCGCACAAATTTGAAGCCAAATCGTGTATATCGCATGATATTGAAGTTAAATCACTTTCTTCGTGTGAATTTAAAGCTAATTCGTGTATTTCGTACGAATCTGAAGCTAAATTGTTCATTTCGCATGAATTTGAAGCAAATTCGTTTCTTTAAAATCGCTATTTCGCACGAATTTGAAGCCAAATCGTGTATATCGCATGGTATTGAAGTTAAATCGCGTTTTTCGCGTGAATTCAAAGCTATTTCGTGTATTTCGTACGAATCTGAAGCTAAATTGTTCATTTCGCATGAATTTGAAGAAAATTCGTTTGTTTAAAATCTCTATTTTGCACGAATTTGAAGCCAAATCGTGTATATCGCATGATATTGAAAGTTAAATCGCTTTTTTCGCGTGAATTCAAAGCTATTTCGTGTATTTCGTACGAATCTGAAGCTAAATTGTTCATTTCGCATGAATTTGAAGCAAATTCGTTTGTTTAAAATCGCTATTCGCACGAATTTGAAGCCAAATCTTTTATATCGCACGATATTGAAAGCTAAATCGCTTTTTTCGCGTGAATTCAAAGCTAATACGTGCATTTCGTACGAATCTGAAGCTAAATTGTTCATTTCGCATGAATTTGAAGCAAATTCGTTTCTTTAAAATCGCTATTTCGCACGAATTTGAAGCCAAATCATGTATATCGCACGATATTGAAAGTTAAATCGCTTTTTTCGCGTGAATTCAAAGCTAATACGTGCATTTCGTACGAATCTGAAGCTAAATTGTTCATTTCGCATGAATTTGAAGCAAATTCGTTTCTTTAAAATCGCTATTTCGCACGAATTTGAAGCCAAATCGTGTATATCGCATGATATTCAAGTTAAATCGCTTTTTTCGCGTGAATTCAAAGCTAATTCGTGTATTTCGTACGAATCTGAAGCTAAATTGTTCATTTCGCATGTATTTGAAGCAAATTCGTTTGTTTAAAATCGCTATTTCGCACGAATTTGAAGCCAAATCATGTATATCGCATGATATTGAAAGTTAAATCGCTTTTTTCGCGTGAATTCAAAGCTAATTCGTGTATTTCGTTCGAATCTGAAGCTAAATTGTTCATTTCGCATGAATTTGAAGCAAATTCGTTTGTTTAAAATCGCTATTTCGCACGAATTTGAAGCCAAATCGTGTATATCGCATGATATTGAAGTTAAATCGTTTGTTTCGCGTGAATTTAAAGCTAATTCGTGTATTTCGTTCGAATCTGAAGCTAAATTGTTCATTTCGCATGAATTTGAAGCAAATTCGTTTGTTTAAAATCGCTATTTCGCACGAATTTGAAGCCAAATCGTGTATATCGCATGATATTGAAGTTAAATCGTTTGTTTCGCATGAATTTAAAGCTAATTCGTGTATTTCGTACGAATCTGAAGCTAAATTGTTCATTTCGCATGAATTTGAAGCAAATTCGTTTGTTTAAAATCGCTATTTCGCACGAATTTGAAGCCAAATCGTGTATATCGCATGATATTGAAAGTTAAATCGCTTTTTTCGCGTGAATTCAAAGCTAATTCGTGTATTTCGTACGAATCTGAAGCTAAATTGTTCATTTCGCATGAATTTGAAGCAAATTCGTTTGTTTAAAATCGCTATTTCGCACGAATTTGAAGCCAAATCGTGTATATCGCATGATATTGAAAGTTAAATCGCTTTTTTCGCGTGAATTCAAAGCTAATTCGTGTATTTCGTACGAATCTGAAGCTAAATTGTTCATTTCGCATGAATTTGAAGCAAATTCGTTTCTTTAAAATCGCTATTTCGCACGAATTTGAAGCCAAATCGTGTATATCGCATGATATTCAAGTTAAATCGCTTTTTTCGCGTGAATTCAAAGCTAATTCGTGTATTTCGTACGAATCTGAAGCAAAATTGTTCATTTCGCATGAATTTGAAGCAAATTCGTTTCTTTAAAATCGCTATTTCGCACGAATTTGAAGCAAATCGTGTATATCGCATGATATTGAAGTTAAATCGTTTGTTTCGCGTGAATTTAAAGCTAATTCGTGTATTTCGTACGAATCTGAAGCTAAATTGTTCATTTCGCATGTATTTGAAGCAAATTCGTTTGTTTAAAATCGCTATTTCGCACGAATTTGAAGCCAAATCATGTATATCGCATGATATTGAAAGTTAAATCGCTTTTCTCGCGTGAATTCAAAGCTAATTCGTGTATTTCGTTCGAATCTGAAGCTAAATTGTTCATTTCGCATGAATTTGAAGCAAATTCGTTTCTTTAAAATCGCTATTTCGCACGAATTTGAAGCCAAATCGTGTATATCGCATGGTATTGAAGTTAAATCGCGTTTTTCGCGTGAATTCAAAGCTATTTCGTGTATTTCGTACGAATCTGAAGCTAAATTGTTCATTTCGCATGAATTTGAAGAAAATTCGTTTGTTTAAAATCGCTATTTTGCACGAATTTGAAGCCAAATCGTGTATATCGCATGATATTGAAAGTTAAATCGCTTTTTTCGCGTGAATTCAAAGCTATTTCGTGTATTTCGTACGAATCTGAAGCTAAATTGTTCATTTCGCATGAATTTGAAGAAAATTCGTTTGTTTAAAATCGCTATTTTGCACGAATTTGAAGCCAAATCGTGTATATCGCATGATATTGAAAGTTAAATCGCTCTTTTCGCGTGAATTCAAAGCTATTTCGTGTATTTCGTACGAAACTGAAGCTAAATTGTTCATTTCGCATGAATTTGAAGCAAATTCGTTTGTTTAAAATCGCTATTTCGCACAAATTTGAAGCCAAATCGTGTATATCGCATGATATTGAAGTTAAATCGCTTTCTTCGTGTGAATTTAAAGCTAATTCGTGTATTTCGTACGAATCTGAAGCTAACTTGTTCATTTCGCATGAATTTGAAGCAAATTCGTTTCTTTAAAATCGCTATTTCGCACGAATTTGAAGCCAAATCGCGTATATCGCATGATATTGAAGTTAAATCGTTTTTTTCGCTCGAATTTAAAGCTAATTCGTGTATTTCGTACGAATCTGAAGCTAACTTGTTCATTTCGCATGAATTTGAAGCAAATTCGTTTCTTTAAAATCGCTATTTCGCACGAATTTGAAGCCAAATCGTGTATATCGCATGATATTGAAGTTAAATCGCTTTCTACGTGTGAATTTGAAGCTAATTCGTGTATTTCGTTCGAATCTGAAGCTAAATTGTTCATTTCGCATGAATTTGAATCAAATTTGTTTCTTTAAAATCGCTATTTCGCACCAATTTGTAGCCAAATCGTGTATATCGCATGATATTGAAGTTAAATCGCTTTCTTCGTGTGAATTTAAAGCTAATACGTTTATTTCGTACGAATCTGAAGCTAAATTGTTCATTTCGCATGAATATGAAGCAAATTCGTTTGTTTAAAATCGCTATTTCTCACGAATTTGAAGCCAAACCGTGTATATCGCATGATATTGAAAGTTAAATCGCTTTTTTCGCGTGAATTCAAAGCTAATTCGTGTATTTCGTACGAATCTGAAGCTAAATTGTTCATTTCGCATGAATTTGAAGCAAATTCGTTTCTTTAAAATCGCTATTTCGCACGAATTTGAAGCCAAATCGCGTATATCGCATGATATTGAAGTTAAATCGCTTTTTTCGCGTGAATTTAAAGCTAATTCGTGTATTTCGTACGAATCTGAAGCTAACTTGTTCATTTCGCATGAATTTGAAGCAAATTCGTTTCTTTAAAATCGCTATTTCGCACGAATTTGAAGCCAAATCGTGTATATCGCATGATATTGAAGTTAAATAGCTTTCTTCGTGTGAATTTAAAGCTAATTCGTGTATTTCGTACGAATCTGAAGCTAAATTGTTCATTTCGCATGAATTTGAAGCAAATTCGTTTCTTTAAAATCGCTATTTCGCACGAATTTGAAGCCAAATCGTGTATATCGCATGATATTGAAGTTAAATCGCTTTTTTCGTGCGAATTTAAAGCTAATTCGTGTATTTCGTACGAATCTGAAGCTAACTTGTTCATTTCGCATGAATTTGAAGCAAATTCGTTTGTTTAAAATCGCTATTTTGCACGAATTTGAAGCCAAATCGTGTATATCGCATGATATTGAAAGTTAAATCGCTTTTTTCGCGTGAATTCAAAGCTATTTCGTGTATTTCGTACGAATCTGAAGCTAAATTGTTCATTTCGCATGAATTTGAAGAAAATTCGTTTGTTTAAAATCGCTATTTTGCACGAATTTGAAGCCAAATCGTGTATATCGCATGATATTGAAAGTTAAATCGCTTTTTTCGCGTGAATTCAAAGCTATTTCGTGTATTTCGTACGAAGCTGAAGCTAAATTGTTCATTTCGCATGAATTTGAAGCAAATTCGTTTGTTTAAAATCGCTATTTCACACAAATTTGAAGCCAAATCGTGTATATCGCATGATATTGAAGTTAAATCGCTTTCTTCGTGTGAATTTAAAGCTAATTCGTGTATTTCGTACGAATCTGAAGCTAACTTGTTCATTTCGCATGAATTTGAAGCAAATTCGTTTCTTTAAAATCGCTATTTCGCACGAATTTGAAGCCAAATCGCGTATATCGCATGATATTGAAGTTAAATCGTTTTTTTCGCTCGAATTTAAAGCTAATTCGTGTATTTCGTACGAATCTGAAGCTAACTTGTTCATTTCGCATGAATTTGAAGCAAATTCGTTTCTTTAAAATCGCTATTTCGCACGAATTTGAAGCCAAATCGTGTATATCGCATGATATTGAAGTTAAATCGCTTTCTACGTGTGAATTTGAAGCTAATTCGTGTATTTCGTTCGAATCTGAAGCTAAATTGTTCATTTCGCATGAATTTGAAGCAAATTTGTTTCTTTAAAATCGCTATTTCGCACCAATTTGTAGCCAAATCGTGTATATCGCATGATATTGAAGTTAAATCGCTTTCTTCGTGTGAATTTAAAGCTAATACGTTTATTTCGTACGAATCTGAAGCTAAATTGTTCATTTCGCATGAATATGAAGCAAATTCGTTTGTTTAAAATCGCTATTTCTCACGAATTTGAAGCCAAACCGTGTATATCGCATGATATTGAAAGTTAAATCGCTTTTTTCGCGTGAATTCAAAGCTAATTCGTGTATTTCGTACGAATCTGAAGCTAAATTGTTCATTTCGCATGAATTTGAAGCAAATTCGTTTCTTTAAAATCGCTATTTCGCACGAATTTGATGCCAAATCGCGTATATCGCATGATATTGAAGTTAAATCGCTTTTTTCGCGTGAATTTAAAGCTAATTCGTGTATTTCGTACGAATCTGAAGCTAACTTGTTCATTTCGCATGAATTTGAAGCAAATTCGTTTCTTTAAAATCGCTATTTCGCACGAATTTGAAGCCAAATCGTGTATATCGCATGATATTGAAGTTAAATAGCTTTCTTCGTGTGAATTTAAAGCTAATTCGTGTATTTCGTACGAATCTGAAGCTAAATTGTTCATTTCGCATGAATTTGAAGCAAATTCGTTTCTTTAAAATCGCTATTTCGCACGAATTTGAAGCCAAATCGTGTATATCGCATGATATTGAAGTTAAATCGCTTTTTTCGTGCGAATTTAAAGCTAATTCGTGTATTTCGTACGAATCTGAAGCTAACTTGTTCATTTCGCATGAATTTGAAGCAAATTCGTTTCTTTAAAATCGCTATTTCGCACGAATTTGAAGCCAAATCGTGTATATCGCATGATGTTGAAGTTAAATCGCTTTTTTCGCGTGAATATAAAGCTAATTCGTGTATTTCGTACGAATCTGAAGCTAAATTGTTCATTTCGCACGGATTTGAAGCAAATTCGTTTCTTTAAAATCGCTATTTCGCACGAATTTGAAGCCAAATCGCGTATATCGCATGATATTGAAGTTAAATCGTTTTTTTCGCTCGAATTTAAAGCTAATTCGTGTATTTCGTACGAATCTGAAGCTAACTTGTTCATTTCGCATGAATTTGAAGCAAATTCGTTTCTTTAAAATCGCTATTTCGCACGAATTTGAAGCCAAATCGTGTATATCGCATGATATTGAAGTTAAATCGCTTTCTACGTGTGAATTTGAAGCTAATTCGTGTATTTCGTTCGAATCTGAAGCTAAATTGTTCATTTCGCATGAATTTGAAGCAAATTTGTTTCTTTAAAATCGCTATTTCGCACCAATTTGTAGCCAAATCGTGTATATCGCATGATATTGAAGTTAAATCGCTTTCTTCGTGTGAATTTAAAGCTAATACGTTTATTTCGTACGAATCTGAAGCTAAATTGTTCATTTCGCATGAATATGAAGCAAATTCGTTTGTTTAAAATCGCTATTTCTCACGAATTTGAAGCCAAACCGTGTATATCGCATGATATTGAAAGTTAAATCGCTTTTTTCGCGTGAATTCAAAGCTAATTCGTGTATTTCGTTCGAATCTGAAGCTAAATTGTTCCTTTCGCATGAACTTGAAGCAAATTTGTTTCTTTAAAATCGCTATTTCGCACGAATTTGAAGCCAAATCGTGTATATCGCATGATATTGAAAGTTAAATCGCTTTTTTCGCGTGAATTCAAAGCTAATTCGTGTATTTCGTACGAATCTGAAGCTAAATTGTTCATTTCGCATGAATTTGAAGCAAATTCGTTTCTTCAAAATCGCTATTTCGCATGAATTTGAAGACAAATCTTGTGTATCGCATGATATTGAAGTTAAATCGCTTTTTCGCGTGAATTCAAAGCTAATTCGTGTATTTCGTACGAAACTGAAGCTAAATTGTTCATTTCGCATGAATTTGAAGCAAATTCGTTTGTTTAAAATCGCTATTTCGCACAAATTTGAAGCCAAATCGTGTATATCGCATGATATTGAAGTTAAATCGCTTTCTTCGTGTGAATTTAAAGCTAATTCGTGTATTTCGTACGAATCTGAAGCTAACTTGTTCATTTCGCATGAATTTGAAGCAAATTCGTTTCTTTAAAATCGCTATTTCGCACGAATTTGAAGCCAAATCATGTATATCGCATGATATTGAAAGTTAAATCGCTTTTTTCGCGTGAATTCAAAGCTAATTCGTGTATTTCGTACGAATCTGAAGCTAAATTGTTCATTTCGCATGAATTTGAAGCAAATTCGTTTCTTTAAAATCGCTATTTCGCATGAATTTGAAGCCAAATCGTGTGTATCGCATGATATTGAAGTTAAATCGCTTTTTCGCGTGAATTCAAAGCTAATTCGTGTATTTCGTACGAAACTGAAGCTAAATTGTTCATTTCGCATGAATTTGAAGCAAATTCGTTTCTTTAAAATCGCTATTTCGCACGAATTTGAAGCCAAATCGTGTATATCGCATGATATTGAAGTTAAATCGCTTTTTTCGCGTGAATTCAAAGCTATTTCGTGTATTTCGTTCGAATCTGAAGCTAAATTGTTCATTTCGCATGAATTTGAAGCAAATTCGTTTGTTTAAAATCGCTATTTCGCACAAATTTGAAGCCAAATCGTGTATATCGCATGATATTGAAGTTAAATCGCTTTCTTCGTGTGAATTTAAAGCTAATTCGTGTATTTCGTACGAATCTGAAGCTAACTTGTTCATTTCGCATGAATTTGAAGCAAATTCGTTTCTTTAAAATCGCTATTTCGCACGAATTTGAAGCCAAATCGTGTATATCGCATGATATTGAATGTTAAATCGCTTTTTTCGCGTGAATTCAAAGCTAATTCGTGTATTTCGTACGAATGTGAAGCTAAATTGTTCATTTCGCATGAATTTGAAGCAAATTCGTTTCTTTAAAATCGCTATTTCGCACGAATTTGAAGCCAAATCATGTATATCGCATGATATTGAAAGTTAAATCGCTTTTTTCGCGTGAATTCAAAGCTAATTCGTGTATTTCGTTCGAATCTGAAGCTAAATTGTTCATTTCGCATGAATTTGAAGCAAATTTGTTTCTTTAAAATCGCTATTTCGCACGAATTTGAAGCCAAATCGTGTATATCGCATGATATTGAAGTTAAATCGCTTTTTTCGCGTGAATTCAGAGCTATTTCGTGTATTTCGTACGAATCTGAAGCTAAATTGTTCATTTCGCATGAATTTGAATCAAATTCGTTTGTTTAAAATCGCTATTTCGCACGAATTTGAAGCCAAATCGTGTATATCGCATGATATTGAAAGTTAAATCGCTTTTTTCGCGTGAATTCAAAGCTAATTCGTGTATTTCGTTCGAATCTGAAGCTAAATTGTTCATTTCGCATGAATTTGAAGCAAATTTGTTTCTTTAAAATCGCTATTTCGCACGAATTTGAAGCCAAATCGTGTATATCGCATGATATTGAAAGTTAAATCGCTTTTTTCGCGTGAATTCAAAGCTAATTCGTGTATTTCGTACGAATCTGAAGCTAAATTGTTCATTTCGCATGAATTTGAAGCAAATTCGTTTCTTCAAAATCGCTATTTCGCATGAATTTGAAGACAAATCGTGTGTATCGCATGATATTGAAGTTAAATCGCTTTTTCGCGTGAATTCAAAGCTAATTCGTGTATTTCGTACGAAACTGAACCTAAATTGTTCATTTCGCATGAATTTGAAGCAAATTTGTTTCTTTAAAATCGCTATTTCGCACGAATTTGAAGCCAAATCGTGTATATCGCATGATATTGAAGTTAAATCGCTTTCTTCGTGTGAATTTAAAGCTAATTCGTGTATTTCGTACGAATCTGAAGCTAACTTGTTCATTTCGCATGAATTTGAAGCAAATTCGTTTCTTTAAAATCGCTATTTCGCACGAATTTGAAGCCAAATCGTGTATATCGCATGATATTGAAAGTTAAATCGCTTTTTTCGCGTGAATTCAAAGCTAATTCGTGTATTTCGTACGAATCTGAAGCTAAATTGTTCATTTCGCATGAATTTGAAGCAAATTCGCTTCTTTAAAATCGCTATTTCGCACGAATTTGAAGCCAAATCATGTATATCGCATGATATTGAAAGTTAAATCGCTTTTTTCGCGTGAATTCAAAGCTAATTCGTGTATTTCTTTCGAATCTGAAGCTAAATTGTTCATTTCGCATGAATTTGAAGCAAATTTGTTTCTTTAAAATCGCTATTTCGCACGAATTTGAAGCCAAATCGTGTATATCGCATGATATTGAAGTTAAATCGCTTTTTTCGCGTGAATTCAAAGCTATTTCGTGTATTTCGTTCGAATCTGAAGCTAAATTGTTCATTTCGCATGAATTTGAAGCAAATTTGTTTCTTTAAAATCGCTATTTCGCACGAATTTGAAGCCAAATCGTGTATATCGCATGATATTGAAGTTAAATCGCTTTTTTCGCGTGAATTCAAAGCTATTTCGTGTATTTCGTACGAATCTGAAGCTAAATTGTTCATTACGCATGAATTTGAATCAAATTCGTTTGTTTAAAATCGCTATTTCGCACGAATTTGAAGCCAAATCATGTATATCGCACGATATTGAAAGTTAAATCGCTTTTTTCGCGTGAATTCAAAGCTAATTCGTGTATTTCGTTCCAATCTGAAGATAAATTGTTCATTTCGCATGAATATGAAGCAAATTCGTTTGTTTAAAATCGCTATTTCGCACGAATTTGAAGCCAAATCGTGTATATCGCATGATATTGAAAGTTAAATCGCTTTTTTCGCGTGAATTCAAAGCTAATTCGTGTATTTCTTACGAATCTGAAGCTAAATTGTTCATTTCGCATGAATTTGAAGCAAATTCGTTTATTTAATATCGCTATTTCGCACGAATTTGAGGCCAAATCATGTATATCGCATGATATTGAAAGTTAAATCGCTTTTTTCGCGTGAATTCAAAGCTAATTCGTGTATTTCGTTCGAATCTGAAGCTAAATTGTTCATTTCGCATGAATTTGAAGCAAATTTGTTTCTTTAAAATCGCTATTTCGCACGAATTTGAAGCCAAATCGTGTATATCGCATGATATTGAAAGTTAAATCGCTTTTTTCGCGTGAATTCAAAGCTAATTCGTGTATTTCGTTCCAATCTGAAGATAAATTGTTCATTTCGCATGAATATGAAGCAAATTCGTTTGTTTAAAATCGCTATTTCGCACGAATTTGAAGCCAAATCGTGTATATCGCATGATATTGAAAGTTAAATCGCTTTTTTCGCGTGAATTCAAAGCTAATTCGTGTATTTCTTACGAATCTGAAGCTAAATTGTTCATTTCGCATGAATTTGAAGCAAATTCGTTTATTTAATATCGCTATTTCGCACGAATTTGAGGCCAAATCATGTATATCGCATGATATTGAAAGTTAAATCGCTTTTTTCGCGTGAATTCAAAGCTAATTCGTGTATTTCGTTCGAATCTGAAGCTAAATTGTTCATTTCGCATGAATTTGAAGCAAATTTGTTTCTTTAAAATCGCTATTTCGCACGAATTTGAAGCCAAATCGTGTATATCGCATGATATTGAAAGTTAAATCGCTTTTTTCGCGTGAATTCAAAGCTAATTCGTGTATTTCGTACGAAACTGAACCTAAATTGTTCATTTCGCATGAATTTGAAGCAAATTTGTTTCTTTAAAATCGCTATTTCGCACGAATTTGAAGCCAAATCGTGTATATCGCATGATATTGAAAGTTAAATCGCTTTTTTCGCGTGAATTCAAAGCTAATTCGTGTATTTCGTACGAATCTGAAGCTAAATTGTTCATTTCGCATGAATTTGAAGCAAATTCGCTTCTTTAAAATCGCTATTTCGCACGAGTTTGAAGCCAAATCATGTATATCGCATGATATTGAAAGTTAAATCGCTTTTTTCGCGTGAATTCAAAGCTAATTCGTGTATTTCTTTCGAATCTGAAGCTAAATTGTTCATTTCGCATGAATTTGAAGCAAATTTGTTTCTTTAAAATCGCTATTTCGCACGAATTTGAAGCCAAATCGTGTATATCGCATGATATTGAAGTTAAATCGCTTTTTTCGCGTGAATTCAAAGCTATTTCGTGTATTTCGTTCGAATCTGAAGCTAAATTGTTCATTTCGCATGAATTTGAAGCAAATTTGTTTCTTTAAAATCGCTATTTCGCACGAATTTGAAGCCAAATCGTGTATATCGCATGATATTGAAGTTAAATCGCTTTTTTCGCGTGAATTCAAAGCTATTTCGTGTATTTCGTACGAATCTGAAGCTAAATTGTTCATTACGCATGAATTTGAATCAAATTCGTTTGTTTAAAATCGCTATTTCGCACGAATTTGAAGCCAAATCATGTATATCGCACGATATTGAAAGTTAAATCGCTTTTTTCGCGTGAATTCAAAGCTAATTCGTGTATTTCGTTCCAATCTGAAGATAAATTGTTCATTTCGCATGAATATGAAGCAAATTCGTTTGTTTAAAATCGCTATTTCGCACGAATTTGAAGCCAAATCGTGTATATCGCATGATATTGAAAGTTAAATCGCTTTTTTCGCGTGAATTCAAAGCTAATTCGTGTATTTCGTACGAATCTGAAGCTAAATTGTTCATTTCGCATGAATTTGAAGCATATTCGTTTCTTTAAAATCGCTATTTCGCATGAATTTGAAGCCAAATCGTGTGTATCGCATGATATTGAAGTTAAATCGCTTTTTCGCGTGAATTCAAAGCTAATTCGTGTATTTCGTACGAAACTGAAGCTAAATTGTTCATTTCGCATGAATTTGAAGCAAATTCGTTTCTTTAAAATCGCTATTTCGCACGAATTTGAAGCCAAATCGTGTATATCGCATGATATTGAAGTTAAATCGCTTTTTCGCGTGAATTCAAAGCTAATTCGTGTATTTCGTTCGAATCTGAAGCTAAATTGTTCATTTCGCATGAATTTGAAGCAAATTCGTTTGTTTAAAATCGCTATTTCGCACAAATTTGAAGCCAAATCGTGTATATCGCATGATATTGAAGTTAAATCGCTTTCTTCGTGTGAATTTAAAGCTAATTCGTGTATTTCGTACGAATCTGAAGCTAACTTGTTCATTTCGCATGAATTTGAAGCAAATTCGTTTCTTTAAAATCGCTATTTCGCACGAATTTGAAGCCAAATCGTGTATATCGCATGATATTGAATGTTAAATCGCTTTTTTCGCGTGAATTCAAAGCTAATTCGTGTATTTCGTACGAATCTGAAGCTAAATTGTTCATTTCGCATGAATTTGAAGCAAATTCGTTTCTTTAAAATCGCTATTTCGCACGAATTTGAAGCCAAATCATGTATATCGCATGATATTGAAAGTTAAATCGCTTTTTTCGCGTGAATTCAAAGCTAATTCGTGTATTTCGTTCGAATCTGAAGCTAAATTGTTCATTTCGCATGAATTTGAAGCAAATTTGTTTCTTTAAAATCGCTATTTCGCACGAATTTGAAGCCAAATCGTGTATATCGCATGATATTGAAGTTAAATCGCTTTTTTCGCGTGAATTCAGAGCTATTTCGTGTATTTCGTACGAATCTGAAGCTAAATTGTTCATTTCGCATGAATTTGAATCAAATTCGTTTGTTTAAAATCGCTATTTCGCACGAATTTGAAGCCAAATCGTGTATATCGCATGATATTGAAAGTTAAATCGCTTTTTTCGCGTGAATTCAAAGCTAATTCGTGTATTTCGTACGAATCTGAAGCAAAATTGTTCATTTCGCATGAATTTGAAGCAAATTCGTTTCTTTAAAATCGCTATTTCGCACGAATTTGAAGCCAAATCGCGTATATCGCATGATATTGAAGTTAAATCGCTTTTTTCGCGTGAATTTAAAGCTAATTCGTGTATTTCGTACGAATCTGAAGCTAAATTGTTCATTTCGCACGGATTTGAAGCAAATTCGTTTCTTTAAAATCGCTATTTCGCACGAATTTGAAGCCAAATCGTGTATATCGCATGATATTGAAAGTTAAATCGCTTTTTTCGCGTGAATTCAAAGCTAATTCGTGTATTTCTTACGAATCTGAAGCTAAATTGTTCATTTCGCATGAATTTGAAGCAAATTCGTTTATTTAATATCGCTATTTCGCACGAATTTGAGGCCAAATCATGTATATCGCATGATATTGAAAGTTAAATCGCTTTTTTCGCGTGAATTCAAAGCTAATTCGTGTATTTCGTTCGAATCTGAAGCTAAATTGTTCATTTCGCATGAATTTGAAGCAAATTTGTTTCTTTAAAATCGCTATTTCGCACGAATTTGAAGCCAAATCGTGTATATCGCATGATATTGAAAGTTAAATCGCTTTTTTCGCGTGAATTCAAAGCTAATTCGTGTATTTCGTACGAATCTGAAGCTAAATTGTTCATTTCGCATGAATTTGAAGCAAATTCGTTTCTTCAAAATCGCCATTTCGCATGAATTTGAAGACAAATCGTGTGTATCGCATGATATTGAAGTTAAATCGCTTTTTCGCGTGAATTCAAAGCTAATTCGTGTATTTCGTACGAAACTGAAGCTAAATTGTTCATTTCGCATGAATTTGAAGCAAATTCGTTTCTTCAAAATCGCTATTTCGCATGAATTTGAAGACAAATCGTGTGTATCGCATGATATTGAAGTTAAATCGCTTTTTCGCGTGAATTCAAAGCTAATTCGTGTATTTCGTACGAAACTGAAGCTAAATTGTTCATTTCGCATGAATTTGAAGCAAATTCGTTTGTTTAAAATCGCTATTTCGCACAAATTTGAAGCCAAATCGTGTATATCGCATGATATTGAAGTTAAATCGCTTTCTTCGTGTGAATTTAAAGCTAATTCGTGTATTTCGTACGAATCTGAAGCTAACTTGTTCATTTCGCATGAATTTGAAGCAAATTCGTTTCTTTAAAATCGCTATTTCGCACGAATTTGAAGCCAAATCGTGTATATCGCATGATATTGAAAGTTAAATCGCTTTTTTCGCGTGAATTCAAAGCTAATTCGTGTATTTCGTACGAATCTGAAGCTAAATTGTTCATTTCGCATGAATTTGAAGCAAATTCGTTTCTTTAAAATCGCTATTTCGCACGAATTTGAAGCCAAATCATGTATATCGCATGATATTGAAAGTTAAATCGCTTTTTTCGCGTGAATTCAAAGCTAATTCGTGTATTTCGTTCGAATCTGAAGCTAAATTGTTCATTTCGCATGAATTTGAAGCAAATTTGTTTCTTTAAAATCGCTATTTCGCACGAATTTGAAGCCAAATCGTGTATATCGCATGATATAGAAGTTAAATCGCTTTTTTCGCGTGAATTCAAAGCTATTTCGTGTATTTCGTTCGAATCTGAAGCTAAATTGTTCATTTCGCATGAATTTGAAGCAAATTTGTTTCTTTAAAATCGCTATTTCGCACGAATTTGAAGCCAAATCGTGTATATCGCATGATATTGAAGTTAAATCGCTTTTTTCGCGTGAATTCAAAGCTATTTCGTGTATTTCGTACGAATCTGAAGCTAAATTGTTCATTACGCATGAATTTGAATCAAATTCGTTTGTTTAAAATCGCTATTTCGCACGAATTTGAAGCCAAATCATGTATATCGCACGATATTGAAAGTTAAATCGCTTTTTTCGCGTGAATTCAAAGCTAATTCGTGTATTTCGTTCCAATCTGAAGATAAATTGTTCATTTCGCATGAATATGAAGCAAATTCGTTTGTTTAAAATCGCTATTTCGCACGAATTTGAAGCCAAATCGTGTATATCGCATGATATTGAAAGTTAAATCGCTTTTTTCGCGTGAATTCAAAGCTAATTCGTGTATTTCGTACGAATCTGAAGCAAAATTGTTCATTTCGCATGAATTTGAAGCAAATTCGTTTCTTTAAAATCGCTATTTCGCACGAATTTGAAGCCAAATCGCGTATATCGCATGATATTGAAGTTAAATCGCTTTTTTCGCGTGAATTTAAAGCTAATTCGTGTATTTCGTACGAATCTGAAGCTAAATTGTTCATTTCGCACGGATTTGAAGCAAATTCGTTTCTTTAAAATCGCTATTTCGCACGAATTTGAAGCCAAATCGTGTATATCGCATGATATTGAAAGTTAAATCGCTTTTTTCGCGTGAATTCAAAGCTAATTCGTGTATTTCTTACGAATCTGAAGCTAAATTGTTCATTTCGCATGAATTTGAAGCAAATTCGTTTATTTAATATCGCTATTTCGCACGAATTTGAGGCCAAATCATGTATATCGCATGATATTGAAAGTTAAATCGCTTTTTTCGCGTGAATTCAAAGCTAATTCGTGTATTTCGTTCGAATCTGAAGCTAAATTGTTCATTTCGCATGAATTTGAAGCAAATTTGTTTCTTTAAAATCGCTATTTCGCACGAATTTGAAGCCAAATCGTGTATATCGCATGATATTGAAAGTTAAATCGCTTTTTTCGCGTGAATTCAAAGCTAATTCGTGTATTTCGTACGAATCTGAAGCTAAATTGTTCATTTCGCATGAATTTGAAGCAAATTCGTTTCTTCAAAATCGCCATTTCGCATGAATTTGAAGACAAATCGTGTGTATCGCATGATATTGAAGTTAAATCGCTTTTTCGCGTGAATTCAAAGCTAATTCGTGTATTTCGTACGAAACTGAAGCTAAATTGTTCATTTCGCATGAATTTGAAGCAAATTCGTTTCTTCAAAATCGCTATTTCGCATGAATTTGAAGACAAATCGTGTGTATCGCATGATATTGAAGTTAAATCGCTTTTTCGCGTGAATTCAAAGCTAATTCGTGTATTTCGTACGAAACTGAAGCTAAATTGTTCATTTCGCATGAATTTGAAGCAAATTCGTTTGTTTAAAATCGCTATTTCGCACAAATTTGAAGCCAAATCGTGTATATCGCATGATATTGAAGTTAAATCGCTTTCTTCGTGTGAATTTAAAGCTAATTCGTGTATTTCGTACGAATCTGAAGCTAACTTGTTCATTTCGCATGAATTTGAAGCAAATTCGTTTCTTTAAAATCGCTATTTCGCACGAATTTGAAGCCAAATCGTGTATATCGCATGATATTGAAAGTTAAATCGCTTTTTTCGCGTGAATTCAAAGCTAATTCGTGTATTTCGTACGAATCTGAAGCTAAATTGTTCATTTCGCATGAATTTGAAGCAAATTCGTTTCTTTAAAATCGCTATTTCGCACGAATTTGAAGCCAAATCATGTATATCGCATGATATTGAAAGTTAAATCGCTTTTTTCGCGTGAATTCAAAGCTAATTCGTGTATTTCGTTCGAATCTGAAGCTAAATTGTTCATTTCGCATGAATTTGAAGCAAATTTGTTTCTTTAAAATCGCTATTTCGCACGAATTTGAAGCCAAATCGTGTATATCGCATGATATAGAAGTTAAATCGCTTTTTTCGCGTGAATTCAAAGCTATTTCGTGTATTTCGTTCGAATCTGAAGCTAAATTGTTCATTTCGCATGAATTTGAAGCAAATTTGTTTCTTTAAAATCGCTATTTCGCACGAATTTGAAGCCAAATCGTGTATATCGCATGATATTGAAGTTAAATCGCTTTTTTCGCGTGAATTCAAAGCTATTTCGTGTATTTCGTACGAATCTGAAGCTAAATTGTTCATTACGCATGAATTTGAATCAAATTCGTTTGTTTAAAATCGCTATTTCGCACGAATTTGAAGCCAAATCATGTATATCGCACGATATTGAAAGTTAAATCGCTTTTTTCGCGTGAATTCAAAGCTAATTCGTGTATTTCGTTCCAATCTGAAGATAAATTGTTCATTTCGCATGAATATGAAGCAAATTCGTTTGTTTAAAATCGCTATTTCGCACGAATTTGAAGCCAAATCGTGTATATCGCATGATATTGAAAGTTAAATCGCTTTTTTCGCGTGAATTCAAAGCTAATTCGTGTATTTCGTACGAATCTGAAGCTAAATTGTTCATTTCGCATGAATTTGAAGCAAATTCGTTTCTTTAAAATCGCTATTTCGCATGAATTTGAAGCCAAATCGTGTGTATCGCATGATATTGAAGTTAAATCGCTTTTTCGCGTGAATTCAAAGCTAATTCGTGTATTTCGTACGAAACTGAAGCTAAATTGTTCATTTCGCATGAATTTGAAACAAATTCGTTTCTTTAAAATCGCTATTTCGCACGAATTTGAAGCCAAATCGTGTATATCGCATGATATTGAAGTTAAATCGCTTTTTTCGCGTGAATTCAAAGCTAATTCGTGTATTTCGTACGAATCTGAAGCTAACTTGTTCATTTCGCATGAATTTGAAGCAAATTCGTTTCTTTAAAATCGCTATTTCGCACGAATTTGAAGCCAAATCGTGTATATCGCATGATATTGAATGTTAAATCGCTTTTTTCGCGTGAATTCAAAGCTAATTCGTGTATTTCGTACGAATCTGAAGCTAAATAGTTCATTTCGCATGAATTTGAAGCAAATTCGTTTCTTTAAAATCGCTATTTCGCACGAATTTGAAGCCAAATCATTTATATCGCATGATATTGAAAGTTAAATCGCTTTTTACGCGTGAATTCAAAGCTAATTCGTGTATTTCGTTCGAATCTGAAGCTAAATTGTTCATTTCGCATGAATTTGAAGCAAATTTGTTTCTTTAAAATCGCTATTTCGCACGAATTTGAAGCCAAATCGTGTATATCGCATGATATTGAAGTTAAATCGCTTTTTTCGCGTGAATTCAGAGCTATTTCGTGTATTTCGTACGAATCTGAAGCTATATTGTTCATTTCGCATGAATTTGAATCAAATTCGTTTGTTTAAAATCGCTATTTCGCACGAATTTGAAGCCAAATCATGTATATCGCACGATATTGAAAGTTAAATCGCTTTTTTCGCGTGAATTCAAAGCTAATTCGTGTATTTCGTTCCAATCTGAAGATAAATTGTTCATTTCGCATGAATATGAAGCAAATTCGTTTGTTTAAAATCGCTATTTCGCAAAAATTTGAAGCCAAATCGTGTATATCGCATGATATTGAAAGTTAAATCGCTTTTTTCGCGTGAATTCAAAGCTAATTCGTGTATTTCGTACGAATCTGAAGCAAAATTGTTCATTTCGCATGAATTTGAAGCAAATTCGTTTCTTTAAAATCGCTATTTCTCACGAATTTGAAGCCAAATCGTGTATATCGCATGATATTGAAGTTAAATCGTTTGTTTCGCGTGAATTTAAAGCTAATTCGTGTATTTCGTACGAATCTGAAGCTAAATTGTTCATTTCGCATGAATTTGAATCAAATTCGTTTGTTTAAAATCGCTATTTCGCACGAATTTGAAGCCAAATCATGTATATCGCATGATATTAAAAGTTAAATCGCTTTTTTCGCGTGAATTCAAAGCTAATTCGTGTATTTCGTTCGAATCTGAAGCTAAATTGTTCATTTCGCATGAAATTGAAGCAAATTCGTTTGTTTAAAATCGCTATTTCGCACAAATTTGAAGCCAAATCGTGTATATCGCATGATATTGAAGTTAAATCACTTTCTTCGTGTGAATTTAAAGCTAATTCGTGTATTTCGTACGAATCTGAAGCTAAATTGTTCATTTCGCATGAATTTGAATCAAATTCGTTTGTTTAAAATCGCTATTTCGCACGAATTTGAAGCCAAATCTTTTATATCGCACGATATTGAAAGCTAAATCGCTTTTTTCGCGTGAATTCAAAGCTAATACGTGCATTTCGTACGAATCTAAAGCTAAATTGTTCATTTCGCATGAATTTGAAGCAAATTCGTTTCTTTAAAATCGCTATTTCGCACGAATTTGAAGCCAAATCATGTATATCGCACGATATTGAAAGTTAAATCGCTTTTTTCGCGTGAATTCAAAGCTAATACGTGCATTTCGTACGAATCTGAAGCTAAATTGTTCATTTCGCATGAATTTGAAGCAAATTCGTTTCTTTAAAATCGCTATTTCGCACGAATTTGAAGCCAAATCGTGTATATCGCATGATATTCAAGTTAAATCGCTTTTTTCGCGTGAATTCAAAGCTAATTCGTGTATTTCGTACGAATCTGAAGCTAAATTGTTCATTTCGCATGAATTTGAAGCAAATTCGTTTCTTTAAAATCGCTATTTCGCACGAATTTGAAGCCAAATCGTGTATATCGCACGATATTGAAGTAAAATCGTTTGTTTCGCGTGAATTTAAAGCTAATTCGTGTATTTCGTACGAATCTGAAGCTAAATTGTTCATTTCGCATGTATTTGAAGCAAATTCGTTTGTTTAAAATCGCTATTTCGCACGAATTTGAAGCCAAATCATGTATATTGTTACGTCCCGGGGATCGAAATTCGCGTTGACTAGTGAACGCGTCGAATTCCACGGAGTTTAAACGTAAATTGCAATCTTTTCGTTCACGCGGCGCGGGGCGTCCGCGTCTAACTGGGATAACCACGAGGCGCTTGCAGGCGATTCACAATTCAGCACTCACCGGGCGGGGTATTCTAATCGGCACGCTGTTAGTACGTCGTGCGAGGATGAAGTAGACCAGTCGTCTCGGGTCGGCTTCGGGGATCTTGGCGACGTCGAGGATAGAAGCCGGAACGTCGAGTGACCTTGGCGTTGTCCAGGGAGTTTGGGCAGCTTGCAGCAGCTGTCGTAGACGGGCTTCTATGACGGCGTTAACCGTGAGTGCAGGATCACGTGAGTGTTGCGGGCGTTCCGCGTGAGATCTGCGCAGCTTCCTTAGTTGATAGGATCGACCGGCGTGTTTCGGCATGGACGTTAAATACAAGCGTGAGGCTAATGCAACGTGCAAATAGTGGCAATGGTACGACTCTCTACTAGTGCGGCGCTTACGGGGCGAGCGTCCAACACACACTGGTAGAAAGGGCTATTTCTCTAGGAGAATATACGTTCGTGCCGAGCATACGGGGCGTGCTCCAAGGCGCACGAAAGCGTATTCACAAATTAAGAAAATTATCAAGTAAGCAATTGTCCAGCCGATACTAGACAGTAATCACCAAGCCGATGTTGAATTATGTTAACGTCGAAGTTAGTTTAAGGAACTGGTAGTTGGTAATAACTTTCACTGAATTTATGTATATGAAATAAAAGTAGTATATTCTTGAATTAAAGTTACACTTGTAGACTTATACTTTAAGAGACTTAAAATTGTTAAGTACGAGCTAAGATTCAGAGTCGAAATGGAAATAGTAACGCGTAGCACTATGCGGAGTGCTGCGGTGACGTCTAGTCCAGGAGACGCGGAGGTAGAACTGATGTTCCGAGCCGCTGCTCGGAGCTCCTCTGGTACGTCGAGGAGTGGGGGTCGCTGCGTGCGCGCGCTCGGTGCGGCGGAGAGTGGGGCTGCCTACGTCAGAGGTACGGGGCGCCGGCGTAGGCGTCGAGACGGCGCCGGGAAAGTGAAGCAGGTATACAAGGGTTGAAAGGGTCGTGAAGGGTAGGCGAGGGCAAGATAAGTGAAATTTTGTGTAATGGTAAGGGATCTTAAAAGGGTAGGCGAGAGGAAAAGTGCAAGTGGAGATCTATGTATCGATAAGGGATCTTAAAAGGGTTAGCGAGAGGAAAAGTGGTTGTACGGAAGAACGGCGACAGGCTGGCGCGACGGTGTTGGCGCCAGTACTATGTTTGACTTAAGGTGTATTATGCGCGGTGCTATGCATGCGAATCGGTATAGTTGTTATTACTTAATTGTCTAACGGCTAACCTATGCTTATCGGCTATTCGTATATAAAGTCTTGCATGATAAATTACACGCTACGCAATACGTCGCGAGACGTAACAATATCGCATGATATTGAAAGTTAAATCGCTTTTTTCGCGTGAATTCAAAGCTAATTCGTGTATTTCGTTCGAATCTGAAGCTAAATTGTCCATTTCGCATGAATTTGAAGCAAATTCGTTTGTTTAAAATCGCTATTTCGCACGAATTTGAAGCCAAATCGTGTATATCGCATGATATTGAAGTTAAATCGTTTGTTTCGCGTGAATTTAAAGCTAATTCGTGTATTTCGTACGAATCTGAAGCTAAATTGTTCATTTCGCATGAATTTGAAGCAAATTCGTTTGTTTAAAATCGCTATTTCGCACGAATTTGAAGCCAAATCGTGTATATCGCATGATATTGAAAGTTAAATCGCTTTTTTCGCGTGAATTCAAAGCTAATTCGTGTAGTTCGTACGAATCTGAAGCTAAATTGTTCATTTCGCATGAATTTGAAGCAAATTCGTTTCTTTAAAATCGCTATTTCGCACGAATTTGAAGCCAAATCGTGTATATCGCATGATATTCAAGTTAAATCGCTTTTTTCGCGTGAATTCAAAGCTAATTCGTGTATTCCGTACGAATCTGAAGCTAAATTGTTCATTTCGCATGAATTTGAAGCAAATTCGTTTCTTTAAAATCGCTATTTCGCACGAATTTGAAGCCAAATCGTGTATATCGCATGATATTCAAGTTAAATCGCTTTTTTCGCGTGAATTCAAAGCTAATACGTGTATTTCGTACGAATCTGAACCTAAATTGTTCATTTCGCATGAATTTGAAGCAAATTCGTTTCTTTAAAATCGCTATTTCGCACGAATTTGAAGCCAAATAGTGTATATCGCATGATATTCAAGTTAAATCGCTTTTTTCGCGTGAATTCAAAGCTAATTCGTGTATTTCGTACGAATCTGAAGCTAAATTGTTCATTTCGCATGAATTTGAAGCAAATTCGTTTCTTTAAAATCGCTATTTCGCACGAATTTGAAGCCAAATCGTGTTTATCGCATGATATTGAAGTTAAATCGCTTTTTTCGCGTGAATTCAAAGCTAATTCGTGTATTTCGTACGAATCTGAAGCTAAATTGTTCATTTCGCATGAATTTGAAGCAAATTCGTTTGTTTAAAATCGCTATTTCGCACGAATTTGAAGCCAAATCGTGTATATCGCATGATATTGAAAGTTAAATCGCTTTTTTCGCGTGAATTCAAAGCTAATTCGTGTATTTCGTACGAATCTGAAGCTAAATTGTTCATTTCGCATGAATTTGAAGCAAATTCGTTTGTTTAAAATCGCTATTTCGCACGAATTTGAAGCCAAATCATGTATATCGCACGATATTGAAAGCTAAACCGCTTTTTTCGCGTGAATTCAAAGCTATTACGTGCATTTCGTACGAATCTGAAGCTAAATTGTTCATTTCGCATGAATTTGAAGCAAATTCGTTTCTTTAAAATCGCTATTTCGCACGAATTTGAAGCCAAATCGTGTATATCGCATGATATTGAAAGTTAAATCGCTTTTTTCGCGTGAATTCAAAGCTAATTCGTGTATTTCGTACGAATCTGAAGCTAAATTGTTCATTTCGCATGAATTTGAAGCAAATTCGTTTGTTTAAAATCGCTATTTCGCACGAATTTGAAGCCAAATCTTTTATATCGCACGATATTGAAAGCTAAATCGCTTTTTTCGCGTGAATTCAAAGCTAATACGTGCATTTCGTACGAATCTGAAGCTAAATTGTTCATTTCGCATGAATTTGAAGCAAATTCGTTTCTTTAAAATCGCTATTTCGCACGAATTTGAAGCCACATCATGTATATCGCACGATATTGAAAGTTAAATCGCTTTTTTCGCGTGAATTCAAAGCTAATTCGTGTATTTCGTACGAATCTGAAGCTAAATTGTTCATTTCGCATGAATTTGAAGCAAATTCGTTTCTTTAAAATCGCTATTTCGCACAAATTTGAAGCCAAATCGTGTATATCGCATGATATTGAAGTTAAATCACTTTCTTCGTGTGAATTTAAAGCTAATTCGTGTATTTCGTACGAATCTGAAGCTAAATTGTTCATTTCGCATGAATTTGAAGCAAATTCGTTTCTTTAAAATCGCTATTTCGCACGAATTTGAAGCCAAATCGTGTATATCGCATGGTATTGAAGTTAAATCGCGTTTTTCGCGTGAATTCAAAGCTATTTCGTGTATTTCGTACGAATCTGAAGCTAAATTGTTCATTTCGCATGAATTTGAAGAAAATTCGTTTGTTTAAAATCGCTATTTTGCACGAATTTGAAGCCAAATCATGTATATCGCATGATATTGAAAGTTAAATCGCTTTTTTCGCGTGAATTCAAAGCTAATACGTGCATTTCGTACGAATCTGAAGCTAAATTGTTCATTTCGCATGAATTTGAAGCAAATTCGTTTCTTTAAAATCGCTATTTCGCACGAATTTGAAGCCAAATCGTGTATATCGCATGATATTCAAGTTAAATCGCTTTTTCGCGTGAATTCAAAGCTAATTCGTGTATTTCGTACGAATCTGAAGCTAAATGTTCATTTCGCATGAATTTGAAGCAAATTCGTTTCTTTAAAATCGCTATTTCGCACGAATTTGAAGCCAAATCGTGTATATCGCATGATATTGAAAGCTAAATCGCTTTTTTCGCGTGAATTCAAAGCTAATACGTGCATTTCGTACGAATCTGAAGCTAAATTGTTCATTTCGCATGTATTTGAAGCAAATTCGTTTGTTTAAAATCGCTATTTCGCACGAATTTGAAGCCAAATCATGTATATCGCATGATATTGAAAGTTAAATCGCTTTTTTCGCGTGAATTCAAAGCTAATTCGTGTATTTCGTTCGAATCTGAAGCTGAATTGTTCATTTCGCATGAATTTGAAGCAAATTCGTTTGTTTAAAATCGCTATTTCGCACGAATTTGAAGCCAAATCGTGTATATCGCATGATATTGAAGTTAAATCGTTTGTTTCGCGTGAATTTAAAGCTAATTCGTGTATTTCGTACGAATCTGAAGCTAATTGTTCATTTCGCATGAATTTGAAGCAAATTCGTTTGTTTAAAATCACTATTTCGCACGAATTTGAAGCCAAATCGTGTATATCGCATGATATTGAAAGTTAAATCGCTTTTTTCGCGTGAATTCAAAGCTAATTCGTGTATTTCGTACGAATCTGAACCTAAATTGTTCATTTCGCATGAATTTGAAGCAAATTCGTTTCTTTAAAATCGCTATTTCGCACGAATTTGAAGCCAAATAGTGTATATCGCATGATATTCAAGTTAAATCGCTTTTTTCGCGTGAATTCAAAGCTAATTCGTGCATTTCGTACGAATCTGAAGCTAAATTGTTCATTTCGCATGAATTTGAAGCAAATTCGTTTCTTTAAAATCGCTATTTCGCACGAATTTGAAGCCAAATCGTGTTTATCGCATGATATTGAAGTTAAATCGCTTTTTTCGCGTGAATTCAAAGCTAATTCGTGTATTTCGTACGAATCTGAAGCTAAATTGTTCATTTCGCATGAATTTGAAGCAAATTCGTTTGTTTAAAATCGCTATTTCGCACGAATTTGAAGCCAAATCGTGTATATCGCATGATATTGAAAGTTAAATCGCTTTTTTCGCGTGAATTCAAAGCTAATTCGTGTATTTCGTACGAATCTGAAGCTAAATTGTTCATTTCGCATGAATTTGAAGCAAATTCGTTTGTTTAAAATCGCTATTTCGCACGAATTTGAAGCCAAATCATGTATATCGCACGATATTGAAAGCTAAACCGCTTTTTCGCGTGAATTCAAAGCTATTACGTTCATTTCGTACGAATCTGAAGCTAAATTGTTCATTTCGCATGAATTTGAAGCAAATTCGTTTCTTTAAAATCGCTATTTCGCACGAATTTGAAGCCAAATCATGTATATCGCACGATATTGAAAGTTAAATCGCTTTTTTCGAGTGAATTCAAAGCTAATACGTGCATTTCGTGCGAATCTGAAGCTAAATTGTTCATTTCGCATGAATTTGAAGCAAATTCGTTTCTTTAAAATCGCTATTTCGCAAGAATTTGAAGCCAAATCGTGTATATCGCATGATATTGAAGTTAAATCGCTTCTTTCGCGTGAATTCAAAGCTAATTCGTGTATTTCGTACGAATCTGAAGCTAAATTGTTCATTTCGCATGAATTTGAAGCAAATTCGTTTCTTTAAAATCGCTATTTCGCACGAATTTGAAGCCAAATCGTGTATATCGCATGATATTGAAGTTAAATCGTTTGTTTCGCGTGAATTTAAAGCTAATTCGTGTATTTCGTACGAATCTGAAGCTAAATTGTTCATTTCGCATGTATTTGAAGCAAATTCGTTTGTTTAAAATCGCTATTTCGCACGAATTTGAAGCCAAATCATGTATATCGCATGATATTGAAAGTTAAATCGCTTTTTTCGCGTGAATTCAAAGCTAATTCGTGTATTTCGTTCGAATCTGAAGCTAAATTGTTCATTTCGCATGAATCTGAAGCAAATTCGTTTCTTTAAAATCGCTATTTCGCACGAATTTGAAGCCAAATCGTGTATATCGCATGATATTGAAGTTAAATCGCTTTTTTCGCGTGAATTCAAAGCTATTTCGTGTATTTCGTACGAATCTGAAGCTAAATTGTTCATTTCGCATGAATTTGAAGCAAATTCGTTTGTTTAAAATCGCTATTTCGCACGAATTTGAAGCCAAATCTTTATATCGCACGATATTGAAAGCTAAATCGCTTTTTTCGCGTGAATTCAAAGCTAATACGTGCATTTCGTACGAATCTGAAGCTAAATTGTTCATTTCGCATGAATTTGAAGCAAATTCGTTTGTTTAAAATCGCTATTTCGCACGAATTTGAAGCCAAATCATGTATATCGCACGATATTGAAAGTTAAATCGCCTTTTTCGCGTGAATTCAAAGCTAATACGTGCATTTCGTACGAATCTGAAGCTAAATTGTTCATTTCGCATGAATTTGAAGCAAATTCGTTTGTTTAAAATCGCTATTTCGCACGAATTTGAAGCCAAATCGTGTATATCGCATGATATTGAAAGTTAAATCGCTTTTTTCGCGTGAATTCAAAGCTAATTCGTGTATTTCGTACGAATCTGAAGCTAAATTGTTCATTTCGCATGAATTTGAAGCAAATTCGTTTCTTTAAAATCGCTATTTCGCACGAATTTGAAGCCAAATCGTGTATATCGCATGATATTCAATTTAATCGCTTTTTTCGCGTGAATTCAAAGCTAATTCGTGTATTCCGTACGAATCTGAAGCTAAATTGTTCATTTCGCATGAATTTGAAGCAAATTCGTTTCTTTAAAATCGCTATTTCGCACGAATTTTTGTAGCCAAATCGTGTATATCGTATGATATTCAAGTTAAATCGCTTTTTTCGCGTGAATTCAAAGCTAATACGTGTATTTCGTATGAATCTGAACCTAAATTGTTCATTTCGCATGAATTTGAAGCAAATTCGTTTCTTTAAAATCGCTATTTCGCAAGAATTTGAAGCCAAATCGTGTATATCGCATGATATTCAAGTTAAATCGCTTTTTTCACGTGAATTCAAAGCTAATTCGTGTATTTCGTACGAATCTGAAGCTAAATTGTTCATTTCGCATGAATTTGAAGCAAATTCGTTTGTTTAAAATCGCTATTTCGCACGTATTTGAAGCCAAATCTTTTATATCGCACGATATTGAAAGCTAAATCGCTTTTTTCGCGTGAATTCAAAGCTAATACGTGCATTTCGTACGAATCTGAAGCTAAATTGTTCATTTCGCATGAATTTGAAGCAAATTCGTTTCTTTAAAATCGCTATTTCGCACGAATTTGAAGCCATATCATGTATATCGCACGATATTGAAAGTTAAATCGCTTTTTTCGCGTGAATTCAAAGCTAATTCGTGTATTTCGTACGAATCTGAAGCTAAATTGTTCATTTCGCATGAATTTGAAGCAAATTCGTTTCTTTAAAATCGCTATTTCGCACGAATTTGAAGCCAAATCATGTATATCGCACGATATTGAAAGTTAAATCGCTTTTTTCGCGTGAATTCAAAGCTAATACGTGCATTTTTTTTTCGTACGCGAATCTGAAGCTAAATTGTTCATTTCGCATGAATTTGAAGCAAATTCGTTTCTTTAAAATCGCTATTTCGCACGAATTTGAAGCCAAATCGTGTATATCGCATGATATTGAAAGTTAAATCGCTTTTTTCGCGTGAATTCAAAGCTAATTCGTGTATTTCGTACGAATCTGAAGCTAAATTGTTCATTTCGCATGAATTTGAAGCAAATTCGTTTGTTAAAATCGCTATTTCGCACGAATTTGAAGCCAAATCATGTATATCGCACGATATTGAAAGCTAAACCGCTTTTTTCGCGTGAATTCAAAGCTATTACGTTCATTTCGTGCGAATCTGAAGCTAAATTGTTCATTTCGCATGAATTTGAAGCAAATTCGTTTCTTTAAAATCGCTATTTCGCAAGAATTTGAAGCCAAATCGTGTATATCGCATGATATTGAAGTTAAATCGCTTTTTTCGCGTGAATTCAAAGCTAATTCGTGTATTTCGTACGAATCTGAAGCTAAATTGTTCATTTCGCATGAATTTGAAGCAAATTCGTTTGTTTAAAATCGCTATTTCGCACGAATTTGAAGCCAAATCGTGTATATCGCATGATATTCAAGTTAAATCGCTTTTTTCGCGTGAATTCAAAGCTAATTCGTGTATTTCGTACCAATCTGAAGCTAAATTGTTCATTTCGCATGAATTTGAAGCAAATTCGTTTCTTTAAAATCGCTATTTCGCACGAATTTGAAGCCAAATCGTGTATATCGCATGATATTGAAGTTAAATCGTTTGTTTCGCGTGAATTTAAAGCTAATTCGTGTATTTCGTACGAATCTGAAGCTAAATTGTTCATTTCGCATGTATTTGAAGCAAATTCGTTTGTTTAAAATCGCTATTTCGCACGAATTTGAAGCCAAATCATGTATATCGCATGATATTGAAAGTTAAATCGCTTTTTTCGCGTGAATTCAAAGCTAATTCGTGTATTTCGTTCGAATCTGAAGCTAAATTGTTCATTTCGCATGAATCTGAAGCAAATTCGTTTCTTTAAAATCGCTATTTCGCACGAATTTGAAGCCAAATCGTGTATATCGCATGATATTGAAGTTAAATCGCTTTTTTCGCGTGAATTCAAAGCTATTTCGTGTATTTCGTACGAATCTGAAGCTAAATTGTTCATTTCGCATGAATTTGAAGCAAATTCGTTTGTTTAAAATCGCTATTTCGCACGAATTTGAAGCCAAATCTTTTATATCGCACGATATTGAAAGCTAAATCGCTTTTTTCGCGTGAATTCAAAGCTAATACGTGCATTTCGTACGAATCTGAAGCTAAATTGTTCATTTCGCATGAATTTGAAGCAAATTCGTTTGTTTAAAATCGCTATTTCGCACGAATTTGAAGCCAAATCATGTATATCGCACGATATTGAAAGTTAAATCGCCTTTTTCGCGTGAATTCAAAGCTAATACGTGCATTTCGTACGAATCTGAAGCTAAATTGTTCATTTCGCATGAATTTGAAGCAAATTCGTTTGTTTAAAATCGCTATTTCGCACGAATTTGAAGCCAAATCGTGTATATCGCATGATATTGAAAGTTAAATCGCTTTTTTCGCGTGAATTCAAAGCTAATTCGTGTATTTCGTACGAATCTGAAGCTAAATTGTTCATTTCGCATGAATTTGAAGCAAATTCGTTTCTTTAAAATCGCTATTTCGCACGAATTTGAAGCCAAATCGTGTATATCGCATGATATTCAATTTAATCGCTTTTTTCGCGTGAATTCAAAGCTAATTCGTGTATTCCGTACGAATCTGAAGCTAAATTGTTCATTTCGCATGAATTTGAAGCAAATTCGTTTCTTTAAAATCGCTATTTCGCACGAATTTTGTAGCCAAATCGTGTATATCGTATGATATTCAAGTTAAATCGCTTTTTTCGCGTGAATTCAAAGCAAAGCTAATACGTGTATTTCGTATGAATCTGAACCTAAATTGTTCATTTCGCATGAATTTGAAAGCAAATTCGTTTCTTTAAAATCGCTATTTCGCACGAATTTGAAGCCAAATCGTGTATATCGCATGATATTCAAGTTAAATCGCTTTTTTCACGTGAATTCAAAGCTAATTCGTGTATTTCGTACGAGTCTGAAGCTAAATTGTTCATTTCGCATGAATTTGAAGCAAATTCGTTTGTTTAAATCGCTATTTCGCACGAATTTGAAGCCAAATCTTTTATATCGCACGATATTGAAAGCTAAATCGCTTTTTTCGCGTGAATTCAAAGCTAATACGTGCATTTCGTACGAATCTGAAGCTAAATTGTTCATTTCGCATGAATTTGAAGCAAATTCGTTTCTTTAAAATCGCTATTTCGCACGAATTTGAAGCCATATCATGTATATCGCACGATATTGAAAGTTAAATCGCTTTTTTCGCGTGAATTCAAAGCTAATTCGTGTATTTCGTACGAATCTGAAGCTAACTTGTTCATTTCGCATGAATTTGAAGCATATTCGTTTCTTTAAAATCGCTATTTCGCACGAATTTGAAGCCAAATCGTGTATATCGCATGATATTGAAGTTAAATCGTTTGTTTCGCATGAATTTAAAGCTAATTCGTGTATTTCGTACGAATCTGAAGCTAAATTGTTCATTTCGCATGAATTTGAAGCAAATTCGTTTGTTTAAAATCGCTATTTCGCACGAATTTGAAGCCAAATCGTGTATATCGCATGATATTGAAAGTTAAATCGCTTTTTCGCGTGAATTCAAAGCTAATTCGTGTATTTCGTACGAATCTGAAGCTAAATTGTTCATTTCGCATGAATTTGAAGCAAATTCGTTTCTTTAAAATCGCTATTTCGCACGAATTTGAAGCCAAATCATGTATATCGCACGATATTGAAAGTTAAATCGCTTTTTTCGCGTGAATTCAAAGCTAATACGTGCATTTCGTACGAATCTGAAGCTAAATTGTTCATTTCGCATGAATTTGAAGCAAATTCGTTTCTTTAAAATCGCTATTTCGCACGAATTTGAAGCCAAATCGTGTATATCGCATGATATTCAAGTTAAATCGCTTTTTTCGCGTGAATTCAAAGCTAATTCGTGTATTTCGTACGAATCTGAAGCTAAATTGTTCATTTCGCATGAATTTGAAGCAAATTCGTTTCTTTAAAATCGCTATTTCGCACGAATTTGAAGCCAAATCGTGTTTATCGCATGATATTGAAGTTAAATCGCTTTTTCGCGTGAATTCAAAGCTAATTCGTGTATTTCGTACGAATCTGAAGCTAAATTGTTCATTTCGCATGAATTTGAAGCAAATTCGTTTGTTTAAAATCGCTATTCGCACGAATTTGAAGCCAATCGTGTATATCGCATGATATTGAAAGTTAAATCGCTTTTTTCGCGTGAATTCAAAGCTAATTCGTGTATTTCGTACGAATCTGAAGCTAAATTGTTCATTTCGCATGAATTTGAAGCAAATTCGTTTGTTTAAAATCACTATTTCGCACGAATTTGAAGCCAAATCATGTATATCGCACGATATTGAAAGCTAAACCGCTTTTTTTCGCGTGAATTCAAAGCTATTACGTGCATTTCGTACGAATCTGAAGCTAAATTGTTCATTTCGCATGAATTTGAAGCAAATTCGTTTCTTTAAAATCGCTATTCGCACGAATTTGAAGCCAAATCATGTATATCGCACGATATTGAAAGTTAAATCGCTTTTTTCGAGTGAATTCAAAGCTAATACGTGCATTTCGTGCGAATCTGAAGCTAAATTGTTCATTTCGCATGAATTTGAAGCAAATTCGTTTCTTTAAAATCGCTATTTCGCAAGAATTTGAAGCCAAATCGTGTATGTCGCATGATATTGAAGTTAAATCGCTTTTTTCGCGTGAATTCAAAGCTAATTCGTGTATTTCGTACGAATCTGAAGCTAAATTGTTCATTTCGCATGAATTTGAAGCAAATTCGTTTGTTTAAAATCGCTATTTCGCACGAATTGAAGCCAAATCGTGTATATCGCATGATATTGAAGTTAAATCGCTTTTTTCGCGTGAATTCAAAGCTAATTCGTGTATTTCGTACGAATCTGAAGCTAAATTGTTCATTTCGCATGAATTTGAAGCAAATTCGTTTCTTTAAAATCGCTATTTCGCACGAATTTGAAGCCAAATCGTGTATATCGCATGATATTGAAGTTAAATCGTTTGTTTCGCGTGAATTTAAAGCTAATTCGTGTATTTCGTACGAATCTGAAGCTAAATTGTTCATTTCGCATGTATTTGAAGCAAATTCGTTGTTTAAAATCGCTATTTCGCACGAATTTGAAGCCAAATCATGTATATCGCATGATATTGAAAGTTAAATCGCTTTTTTTGCGTGAATTCAAGCTAATTCGTGTATTTCGTTCGAATCTGAAGCTAAATTGTTCATTTCGCATGAATCTGAAGCAAATTCGTTTCTTTAAAATCGCTATTTCGCACGAATTTGAAGCCAAATCGTGTATATCGCATGATATTGAAGTTAAATCGCTTTTTTCGCGTGAATTCAAAGCTATTTCGTGTATTTCGTACGAATCTGAAGCTAAATTGTTCATTTCGCATGAATTTGAAGCAAATTCGTTTGTTTAAAATCGCTATTTCGCACGAATTTGAAGCCAAATCTTTTATATCGCACGATATTGAAAGCTAAATCGCTTTTTTCGCGTGAATTCAAAGCTAATACGTGCATTTCGTACGAATCTGAAGCTAAATTGTTCATTTCGCATGAATTTGAAGCAAATTCGTTTGTTTAAAATCGCTATTTCGCACGAATTTGAAGCCAAATCATGTATATCGCACGATATTGAAAGTTAAATCGCCTTTTTCGCGTGAATTCAAAGCTAATACGTGCATTTCGTACGAATCTGAAGCTAAATTGTTCATTTCGCATGAATTTGAAGCAAATTCGTTTGTTTAAAATCGCTATTTCGCACGAATTTGAAGCCAAATCGTGTATATCGCATGATATTGAAAGTTAAATCGCTTTTTTCGCGTGAATTCAAAGCTAATTCGTGTATTTCGTACGAATCTGAAGCTAAATTGTTCATTTCGCATGAATTTGAAGCAAATTCGTTTCTTTAAAATCGCTATTTCGCACGAATTTGAAGCCAAATCGTGTATATCGCATGGTATTCAATTTAATCGCTTTTTTCGCGTGAATTCAAAGCTAATTCGTGTATTCCGTACGAATCTGAAGCTAAATTGTTCATTTCGCATGAATTTGAAGCAAATTCGTTTCTTTAAAATCGCTATTTCGCACGAATTTTTGTAGCCAAATCGTGAATATCGTATGATATTCAAGTTAAATCGCTTTTTTCGCGTGAATTCAAAGCTAATACGTGTATTTCGTATGAATCTGAACCTAAATTGTTCATTTCGCATGAATTTGAAGCAAATTCGTTTCTTTAAAATCGCTATTTCGCACGAATTTGAAGCCAAATCGTGTATATCGCATGATATTCAAGTTAAATCGCTTTTTTCACGTGAATTCAAAGCTAATTCGTGTATTTCGTACGAGTCTGAAGCTAAATTGTTCATTTCGCATGAATTTGAAGCAAATTCGTTTGTTTAAAATCGCTATTTCGCACGAATTTGAAGCCAAATCTTTTATATCGCACGATATTGAAAGCTAATCGCTTTTTCGCGTGAATTCAAAAGCTAATACGTGCATTTCGTACGAATCTGAAGCTAAATTGTTCATTTCGCATGAATTTGAAGCAAATTCGTTTCTTTAAAATCGCTATTTCGCACGAATTTGAAGCCATATCATGTATATCGCACGATATTGAAAGTTAAATCGCTTTTTTCGCGTGAATTCAAAGCTAATACGTGCATTTCGTACGAATCTGAAGCTAAATTGTTCATTTCGCATGAATTTGAAGCAAATTCGTTTCTTTAAAATCGCTATTTCGCACAAATTTGAAGCCAAATCGTGTATATCGCATGATATTCAAGTTAAATCGCTTTTTTCGCGTGAATTCAAAGCTAATTCGTGTATTTCGTACGAATCTGAAGCTAAATTGTTCATTTCGCATGAATTTGAAGCAAATTCGTTTCTTTAAAATCGCTATTTCGCACGAATTTGAAGCCAAATCATGTATATCGCACGATATTGAAAGTTAAATCGCTTTTTTCGCGTGAATTCAAAGCTAATACGTGCATTTCGTACGAATCTGAAGCTAAATTGTTCATTTCGCATGAATTTGAAGCAAATTCGTTTCTTTAAAATCGCTATTTCGCACGAATTTGAAGCCAAATCGTGTATATCGCATGATATTCAAGTTAAATCGCTTTTTTCGCGTGAATTCAAAGCTAATTCGTGTATTTCGTACGAATCTGAAGCTAAATTGTTCATTTCGCATGAATTTGAAGCAAATTCGTTTCTTTAAAATCGCTATTTCGCACGAATTTGAAGCCAAATCGTGTTTATCGCATGATATTGAAGTTAAATCGCTTTTTTCGCGTGAATTCAAAGCTAATTCGTGTATTTCGTACGAATCTGAAGCTAAATTGTTCATTTCGCATGAATTTGAAGCAAATTCGTTTGTTTAAAATCGCTATTTCGCACGAATTTGAAGCCAAATCGTGTATATCGCATGATATTGAAAGTTAAATCGCTTTTTTCGCGTGAATTCAAAGCTAATTCGTGTATTTCGTACGAATCTGAAGCTAAATTGTTCATTTCGCATGAATTTGAAGCAAATTCGTTTGTTTAAAATCACTATTTTGCACGAATTTGAAGCCAAATCATGTATATCGCACGATATTGAAAGCTAAACCGCTTTTTTCGCGTGAATTCAAAGCTATTACGTGCATTTCGTACGAATCTGAAGCTAAATTGTTCATTTCGCATGAATTTGAAGCAAATTCGTTTCTTTAAAATCGCTATTTCGCACGAATTTGAAGCCAAATCATGTATATCGCACGATATTGAAAGTTAAATCGCTTTTTTCGAGTGAATTCAAAGCTAATACGTGCATTTCGTGCGAATCTGAGACTAAATTGTTCATTTCGCATGAATTTGAAGCAAATTCGTTTCTTTAAAATCGCTATTTCGCAAGAATTTGAAGCCAAATCGTGTATGTCGCATGATATTGAAGTTAAATCGCTTTTTTCGCGTGAATTCAAAGCTAATTCGTGTATTTCGTACGAATCTGAAGCTAAATTGTTCATTTCGCATGAATTTGAAGCAAATTCGTTTGTTTAAAATCGCTATTTCGCACGAATTTGAAGCCAAATCGTGTATATCGCATGATATTCAAGTTAAATCGCTTTTTTCGCGTGAATTCAAAGCTAATTCGTGTATTTCGTTCGAATCTGAAGCTAAATTGTTCATTTCGCATGAATCTGAAGCAAATTCGTTTCATTAAAATCGCTATTTCGCACGAATTTGAAGCCAAATCGTGTATATCGCATGATATTGAAGTTAAATCGCTTTTTTCGCATGAATTCAAAGCTATTTCGTGTATTTCGTACGAATCTGAAGCTAAATTGTTCATTTCGCATGAATTTGAAGCAAATTCGTTTGTTTAAAATCGCTATTTCGCACGAATTTGAAGCCAAATCTTTTATATCGCACGATATTGAAAGCTAAATCGCTTTTTTCGCGTGAATTCAAAGCTAATACGTGCATTTCGTACGAATCTGAAGCTAAATTGTTCATTTCGCATGAATTTGAAGCAAATTCGTTTGTTTAAAATCGCTATTTCGCACGAATTTGAAGCCAAATCGTGTATATCGCATGATATTCAATTTAATCGCTTTTTTCGCGTGAATTCAAAGCTAATTCGTGTATTCCGTACGAATCTGAAGCTAAATTGTTCATTTCGCATGAATTTGAAGCAAATTCGTTTCTTTAAAATCGCTATTTCGCACGAATTTGAAGCCAAATCGTGTATATCGCATGATATTCAAGTTAAATCGCCTTTTTCACGTGAATTCAAAGCTAATTCGTGTATTTCGTACGAATTTGAAGCTAAATTGTTCATTTCGCATGAATTTGAAGCAAATTCGTTTGTTTAAAATCGCTATTTCGCACGAATTTGAAGCCAAATCTTTTATATCGCACGATATTGAAAGCTAAATCGCTTTTTCGCGTGAATTCAAAGCTAATACGTGCATTTCGTACGAATCTGAAGCTAAATTGTTCATTTCGCATGAATTTGAAGCAAATTCGTTTCTTTAAAATCGCTATTTCGCACGAATTTGAAGCATATCATGTATATCGCACGATATTGAAAGTTAAATCGCTTTTTTCGCGTGAATTCAAAGCTAATTCGTGTATTTCGTACGAATCTGAAGCTAAATTGTTCATTTCGCATGAATTTGAAGCAAATTCGTTTCTTTAAAATCGCTATTTCGCACGAATTTTGAAGCCAAATCATGTATATCGCACGATATTGAAAGTTAAATCGCTTTTTTCGCGTGAATTCAAAGCTAATACGTGCATTTCGTACGAATCTGAAGCTAAATAGTTCATTTCGCATGAATTTGAAGCAAATTCGTTTCTTTAAAATCGCTATTTCGCACAAATTTGAAGCCAAATCGTGTATATCGCATGATATTCAAGTTAAATCGCTTTTTTCGCGTGAATTCAAAGCTAATTCGTGTATTTCGTACGAATCTGAAGCTAAATTGTTAATTTCGCATGAATTTGAAGCAAAGTCGTTTCTTTAAAATCGCTATTTCGCACGAATTTTGAAGCCAAATCGTGTATATCGCATGATATTGAAGCTTAAATCGTTTGTTTCGCGTGAATTTAAAGCTAATTCGTGTATTTCGTACGATCTGAAGCTAAATTGTTCATTTCGCATGTATTGAAGCAAATTCGTTTGTTTAAAATCGCTGTTTCGCACGAATTTGAAGCCAAATTCATTTATATCGCATGATATTGAAAGTTAAATCGCTTTTTCGCGTGAATTCAAAGCTAATTCGTGTATTTCGTTCGAATCTGAAGCTAAATTGTTCATTTCGCATGAATTTGAAGCAAATTCGTTTCTTTAAAATCGCTATTTCGCACGAATTGAAGCCAAATTGTGTATATCGCTTGATATTGAAGTTAAATCGCGTTTTTCGCGTGAATTCAAAGCTATTTCGTGTATTTCGTACGAATCTGAAGCTAAATTGTTCATTTCGCATAAAATTGGAAGAAAATTCGTTTCTTTAAAATCGCTATTTCGCACGAATTTGAAGCCAAATCGTGTATATCGCATGATATTGAAGTTAAATCGTTTGTTTCGCGTGAATTTAAAGCTAATTCGTGTATTTCGTACGAATCTGAAGCTAAATTGTTCATTTCGCATGTATTTGAAGCAAATTCGTTTGTTTAAAATCGCTGTTTCGCACGAATTTGAAGCCAAATCATGTATATCGCATGATATTGAAAGTTAAATCGCTTTTTCGCGTGAATTCAAAGCTAATTCGTGTATTTCGTTCGAATCTGAAGCTAAATTGTTCATTTCGCATGAATTTGAAGCAAATTCGTTTCTTTAAAATCGCTATTTCGCACGAATTTGAAGCCAAATTGTGTATATCGCTTGATATTGAAGTTAAATCGCGTTTTTCGCGTGAATTCAAAGCTATTTCGTGTATTTCGTACGAATCTGAAGCTAAATTGTTCATTTCGCATAAAATTGGAAGAAAATTCGTTTGTTTAAAATCGCTATTTGCACGAATTTGAAGCCAAATCGTGTATATCGCATGATATTGAAAGTTAAATCGCTTTTTTCGCGTGAATTCAAAGCTAATTCGTGTATTTCGTACGAATCTGAAGCTAAATTGTTCATTTCGCATGAATTTGAAGCAAATTCGTTTCTTTAAAATCGCTATTTCGCACGAATTTGAAGCCAAATCATGTATATCGCACGATATTGAAAGTTAAATCGCTTTTTTCGCGTGAATTCAAAGCTATTTCGTGTATTTCGTACGAATCTGAAGCTAAATTGTTCATTTCGCATGAATTTGAAGCAAATTCGTTTGTTTAAAATCGCTATTTCGCACGAATTTGAAGCCAAATCGTTTATATCGCACGATATTGAAAGCTAAATCGCTTTTTTCGCGTGAATTCAAAGCTAATACGTGCATTTCGTACGAATCTGAAGCTAAATGTTCATTTCGCATGAATTTGAAGCAAATTCGTTTGTTTAAAATCGCTATTTCGCACGAATTTGAAGCCAAATCATGTATATCGCACGATATTGAAAGTTAAATCGCCTTTTTCGCGTGAATTCAAAGCTAATACGTGCATTTCGTACGAATCTGAAGCTAAATTGTTCATTTCGCATGAATTTGAAGCAAATTCGTTTGTTTAAAATCGCTATTTCGCACGAATTTGAAGCCAAATCGTGTATAACGCATGATATTGAAAGTTAAATCGCTTTTTTCGCGTGAATTCAAAGCTAATTCGTGTATTTCGTACGAATCTGAAGCTAAATTGTTCATTTCGCATGAATTTGAAGCAAATTCGTTTCTTTAAAATCGCTATTTCGCACGAATTTGAAGCCAAATCGTGTATATCGCATGATATTCAATTTAATCGCTTTTTTCGCGTGAATTCAAAGCTAATTCGTGTATTCCGTACGAATCTGAAGCTAAATTGTTCATTTCGCATGAATTTGAAGCAAATTCGTTTCTTTAAAATCGCTATTTCGCACGAATTTTTGTAGCCAAATCGTGTATATCGTATGATATTCAAGTTAAATCGCTTTTTTCGCGTGAATTCAAAGCTAATACGTGTATTTCGTACGAATCTGAAGCTAAATTGTTCATTTCGCATGAATTTGAAGCATATTCGTTTCTTTAAAATCGCTATTTCGCACGAATTTGAAGCCAAATCGTGTATATCGCATGATATTGAAGTTAAATCGTTTGTTTCGCTTGAATTTAAAGCTAATTCGTGTATTTCGTACGAATCTGAAGCTAAATTGTTCATTTCGCATGAATTTGAAGCAAATTCGTTTGTTTAAAATCGCTATTTCGCACGAATTTGAAGCCAAATCGTGTATATCGCATGATATTGAAAGTTAAATCGCTTTTTTCGCGTGAATTCAAAGCTAATTCGTGTATTTCGTACGAATCTGAAGCTAAATTGTTCATTTCGCATGAATTTGAAGCAAATTCGTTTCTTTAAAATCGCTATTTCGCACGAATTTGAAGCCAAATCATGTATATCGCACGATATTGAAAGTTAAATCGCTTTTTTCGCGTGAATTCAAAGCTAATACGTGCATTTCGTACGAATCTGAAGCTAAATTGTTCATTTCGCATGAATTTGAAGCAAATTCGTTTCTTTAAAATCGCTATTTCGCACGAATTTGAAGCCAAATCGTGTATATCGCATGATATTCAAGTTAAATCGCTTTTTTCGCGTGAATTCAAAGCTAATTCGTGTATTTCGTACGAATCTGAAGCTAAATTGTTCATTTCGCATGAATTTGAAGCAAATTCGTTTCTTTAAAATCGCTATTTCGCACGAATTTGAAGCCAAATCGTGTTTATCGCATGATATTGAAGTTAAATCGCTTTTTTCGCGTGAATTCAAAGCTAATTCGTGTATTTCGTACGAATCTGAACCTAAATTGTTCATTTCGCATGAATTTGAAGCAAATTCGTTTCTTTAAAATCGCTATTTCGCACGAATTTGAAGCCAAATCGTGTATATCGCATGATATTCAAGTTAAATCGCTTTTTTCACGTGAATTCAAAGCTAATTCGTGTATTTCGTACGAGTCTGAAGCTAAATTGTTCATTTCGCATGAATTTGAAGCAAATTCGTTTGTTTAAAATCGCTATTTCGCACGAATTTGAAGCCAAATCTTTTATATCGCACGATATTGAAAGCTAAATCGCTTTTTTCGCGTGAATTCAAAGCTAATACGTGCATTTCGTACGAATCTGAAGCTAAATTGTTCATTTCGCATGAATTTGAAGCAAATTCGTTTCTTTAAAATCGCTATTTCGCACGAATTTGAAGCCATATCATGTATATCGCACGATATTGAAAGTTAAATCGCTTTTTTCGCGTGAATTCAAAGCTAATTCGTGTATTTCGTACGAATCTGAAGCTAAATTGTTCATTTCGCATGAATTTGAAGCATATTCGTTTCTTTAAAATCGCTATTTCGCACGAATTTGAAGCCAAATCGTGTATATCGCATGATATTGAAGTTAAATCGTTTGTTTCGCTTGAATTTAAAGCTAATTCGTGTATTTCGTACGAATCTGAAGCTAAATTGTTCATTTCGCATGTATTTGAAGCAAATTCGTTTGTTTAAAATCGCTATTTCGCACGAATTTGAAGCCAAATCATGTATATCGCATGATATTGAAAGTTAAATCGCTTTTTTCGCGTGAATTCAAAGCTAATTCGTGTATTTCGTTCGAATCTGAAGCTAAATTGTTCATTTCGCATGAATCTGAAGCAAATTCGTTTCTTTAAAATCGCTATTTCGCACGAATTTGAAGCCAAATCGTGTATATCGCATGATATTGAAGTTAAATCGCTTTTTTCGCGTGAATTCAAAGCTATTTCGTGTATTTCGTACGAATCTGAAGCTAAATTGTTCATTTCGCATGAATTTGAAGCAAATTCGTTTGTTTAAAATCGCTATTTCGCACGAATTTGAAGCCAAATCTTTTATATCGCACGATATTGAAAGCTAAATCGCTTTTTTCGCGTGAATTCAAAGCTAATACGTGCATTTCGTACGAATCTGAAGCTAAATTGTTCATTTCGCATGAATTTGAAGCAAATTCGTTTGTTTAAAATCGCTATTTCGCACGAATTTGAAGCCAAATCATGTATATCGCACGATATTGAAAGTTAAATCGCCTTTTTCGCGTGAATTCAAAGCTAATACGTGCATTTCGTACGAATCTGAAGCTAAATTGTTCATTTCGCATGAATTTGAAGCAAATTCGTTTGTTTAAAATCGCTATTTCGCACGAATTTGAAGCCAAATCGTGTATATCGCATGATATTGAAAGTTAAATCGCTTATTTCGCGTGAATTCAAAGCTAATTCGTGTATTTCGTACGAATCTGAAGCTAAATTGTTCATTTCGCATGAATTTGAAGCAAATTCGTTTCTTTAAAATCGCTATTTCGCACGAATTTGAAGCCAAATCGTGTATATCGCATGGTATTCAATTTAATCGCTTTTTTCGCGTGAATTCAAAGCTAATTCGTGTATTTCGTTCGAATCTGAAGCTAAATTGTTCATTTCGCATGAATCTGAAGCAAATTCGTTTCTTTAAAATCGCTATTTCGCACGAATTTGAAGCCAAATCGTGTATATCGCATGATATTCAAGTTAAATCGCTTTTTTCACGTGAATTCAAAGCTAATTCGTGTATTTCGTACGAGTCTGAAGCTAAATTGTTCATTTCGCATGAATTTGAAGCAAATTCGTTTGTTTAAAATCGCTATTTCGCACGAATTTGAAGCCAAATCTTTTATATCGCACGATATTGAAAGCTAAATCGCTTTTTTCGCGTGAATTCAAAGCTAATACGTGCATTTCGTACGAATCTGAAGCTAAATTGTTCATTTCGCATGAATTTGAAGCAAATTCGTTTCTTTAAAATCGCTATTTCGCACGAATTTGAAGCCATATCATGTATATCGCACGATATTGAAAGTTAAATCGCTTTTTTCGCGTGAATTCAAAGCTAATTCGTGTATTTCGTACGAATCTGAAGCTAAATTGTTCATTTCGCATGAATTTGAAGCATATTCGTTTCTTTAAAATCGCTATTTCGCACGAATTTGAAGCCAAATCGTGTATATCGCATGATATTGAAGTTAAATCGTTTGTTTCGCTTGAATTTAAAGCTAATTCGTGTATTTCGTACGAATCTGAAGCTAAATTGTTCATTTCGCATGTATTTGAAGCAAATTCGTTTGTTTAAAATCGCTATTTCGCACGAATTTGAAGCCAAATCATGTATATCGCATGATATTGAAAGTTAAATCGCTTTTTTCGCGTGAATTCAAAGCTAATTCGTGTATTTCGTTCGAATCTGAAGCTAAATTGTTCATTTCGCATGAATCTGAAGCAAATTCGTTTCTTTAAAATCGCTATTTCGCACGAATTTGAAGCCAAATCGTGTATATCGCATGATATTGAAGTTAAATCGCTTTTTTCGCGTGAATTCAAAGCTATTTCGTGTATTTCGTACGAATCTGAAGCTAAATTGTTCATTTCGCATGAATTTGAAGCAAATTCGTTTGTTTAAAATCGCTATTTCGCACGAATTTGAAGCCAAATCTTTTATATCGCACGATATTGAAAGCTAAATCGCTTTTTTCGCGTGAATTCAAAGCTAATACGTGCATTTCGTACGAATCTGAAGCTAAATTGTTCATTTCGCATGAATTTGAAGCAAATTCGTTTGTTTAAAATCGCTATTTCGCACGAATTTGAAGCCAAATCATGTATATCGCACGATATTGAAAGTTAAATCGCCTTTTTCGCGTGAATTCAAAGCTAATACGTGCATTTCGTACGAATCTGAAGCTAAATTGTTCATTTCGCATGAATTTGAAGCAAATTCGTTTGTTTAAAATCGCTATTTCGCACGAATTTGAAGCCAAATCGTGTATATCGCATGATATTGAAAGTTAAATCGCTTATTTCGCGTGAATTCAAAGCTAATTCGTGTATTTCGTACGAATCTGAAGCTAAATTGTTCATTTCGCATGAATTTGAAGCAAATTCGTTTCTTTAAAATCGCTATTTCGCACGAATTTGAAGCCAAATCGTGTATATCGCATGGTATTCAATTTAATCGCTTTTTTCGCGTGAATTCAAAGCTAATTCGTGTATTCCGTACGAATCTGAAGCTAAATTGTTCATTTCGCATGAATTTGAAGCAAATTCGTTTCTTTAAAATCGCTATTTCGCACGAATTTTTGTAGCCAAATCGTGAATATCGTATGATATTCAAGTTAAATCGCTTTTTTCGCGTGAATTCAAAGCTAATACGTGTATTTCGTATGAATCTGAACCTAAATTGTTCATTTCGCATGAATTTGAAGCAAATTCGTTTCTTTAAAATCGCTATTTCGCACGAATTTGAAGCCAAATCGTGTATATCGCATGATATTCAAGTTAAATCGCTTTTTTCACGTGAATTCAAAGCTAATTCGTGTATTTCGTACGAGTCTGAAGCTAAATTGTTCATTTCGCATGAATTTGAAGCAAATTCGTTTGTTTAAAATCGCTATTTCGCACGAATTTGAAGCCAAATCTTTTATATCGCACGATATTGAAAGCTAAATCGCTTTTTTCGCGTGAATTCAAAGCTAATACGTGCATTTCGTACGAATCTGAAGCTAAATTGTTCATTTCGCATGAATTTGAAGCAAATTCGTTTCTTTAAAATCGCTATTTCGCACGAATTTGAAGCCATATCATGTATATCGCACGATATTGAAAGTTAAATCGCTTTTTTCGCGTGAATTCAAAGCTAATACGTGCATTTCGTACGAATCTGAAGCTAAATTGTTCATTTCGCATGAATTTGAAGCAAATTCGTTTCTTTAAAATCGCTATTTCGCACAAATTTGAAGCCAAATCGTGTATATCGCATGATATTCAAGTTAAATCGCTTTTTTCGCGTGAATTCAAAGCTAATTCGTGTATTTCGTACGAATCTGAAGCTAAATTGTTCATTTCGCATGAATTTGAAGCATATTCGTTTCTTTAAAATCGCTATTTCGCACGAATTTGAAGCCAAATCGTGTATATCGCATGATATTGAAGTTAAATCGTTTGTTTCGCTTGAATTTAAAGCTAATTCGTGTATTTCGTACGAATCTGAAGCTAAATTGTTCATTTCGCATGAATTTGAAGCAAATTCGTTTGTTTAAAATCGCTATTTCGCACGAATTTGAAGCCAAATCGTGTATATCGCATGATATTGAAAGTTAAATCGCTTTTTTCGCGTGAATTCAAAGCTAATTCGTGTATTTCGTACGAATCTGAAGCTAAATTGTTCATTTCGCATGAATTTGAAGCAAATTCGTTTCTTTAAAATCGCTATTTCGCACGAATTTGAAGCCAAATCATGTATATCGCACGATATTGAAAGTTAAATCGCTTTTTTCGCGTGAATTCAAAGCTAATACGTGCATTTCGTACGAATCTGAAGCTAAATTGTTCATTTCGCATGAATTTGAAGCAAATTCGTTTCTTTAAAATCGCTATTTCGCACGAATTTGAAGCCAAATCGTGTATATCGCATGATATTCAAGTTAAATCGCTTTTTTCGCGTGAATTCAAAGCTAATTCGTGTATTTCGTACGAATCTGAAGCTAAATTGTTCATTTCGCATGAATTTGAAGCAAATTCGTTTCTTTAAAATCGCTATTTCGCACGAATTTGAAGCCAAATCGTGTTTATCGCATGATATTTAAGTTAAATCGCTTTTTTCGCGTGAATTCAAAGCTAATTCGTGTATTTCGTACGAATCTGAAGCTAAATTGTTCATTTCGCATGAATTTGAAGCAAATTCGTTTCTTTAAAATCGCTATTTCGCACAAATTTGAAGCCAAATCGTGTATATCGCATGATATTGAAAGTTAAATCGCTTTTTTCGCGTGAATTCAAAGCTAATTCGTGTATTTCGTACGAATCTGAAGCTAAATTGTTCATTTCGCATGAATTTGAAGCAAATTCGTTTGTTTAAAATCACTATTTTGCACGAATTTGAAGCCAAATCATGTATATCGCACGATATTGAAAGCTAAACCGCTTTTTTCGCGTGAATTCAAAGCTATTACGTGCATTTCGTACGAATCTGAAGCTAAATTGTTCATTTCGCATGAATTTGAAGCAAATTCGTTTCTTTAAAATCGCTATTTCGCACGAATTTGAAGCCAAATCATGTATATCGCACGATATTGAAAGTTAAATCGCTTTTTTCGAGTGAATTCAAAGCTAATACGAGCATTTCGTGCGAATCTGAGACTAAATTGTTCATTTCGCATGAATTTGAAGCAAATTCGTTTCTTTAAAATCGCTATTTCGCAAGAATTTGAAGCCAAATCGTGTATGTCGCATGATATTGAAGTTAAATCGCTTTTTTCGCGTGAATTCAAAGCTAATTCGTGTATTTCGTACGAATCTGAAGCTAAATTGTTCATTTCGCATGAATTTGAAGCAAATTCGTTTGTTTAAAATCGCTATTTCGCACGAATTTGAAGCCAAATCGTGTATATCGCATGATATTCAAGTTAAATCGCTTTTTTCGCGTGAATTCAAAGCTAATTCGTGTATTTCGTTCGAATCTGAAGCTAAATTGTTCATTTCGCATGAATCTGAAGCAAATTCGTTTCTTTAAAATCGCTATTTCGCACGAATTTGAAGCCAAATCGTGTATATCGCATGATATTGAAGTTAAATCGCTTTTTTCGCATGAATTCAAAGCTATTTCGTGTATTTCGTACGAATCTGAAGCTAAATTGTTCATTTCGCATGAATTTGAAGCAAATTCGTTTGTTTAAAATCGCTATTTCGCACGAATTTGAAGCCAAATCTTTTATATCGCACGATATTGAAAGCTAAATCGCTTTTTTCGCGTGAATTCAAAGCTAATACGTGCATTTCGTACGAATCTGAAGCTAAATTGTTCATTTCGCATGAATTTGAAGCAAATTCGTTTGTTTAAAATCGCTATTTCGCACGAATTTGAAGCCAAATCGTGTATATCGCATGATATTCAATTTAATCGCTTTTTTCGCGTGAATTCAAAGCTAATTCGTGTATTCCGTACGAATCTGAAGCTAAATTGTTCATTTCGCATGAATTTGAAGCAAATTCGTTTCTTTAAAATCGCTATTTCGCACGAATTTGAAGCCAAATCGTGTATATCGCATGATACTCAAGTTAAATCGCCTTTTTCACGTGAATTCAAAGCTAATTGGTGTATTTCGTACGAATTTGAAGCTAAATTGTTCATTTCGCATGAATTTGAAGCAAATTCGTTTGTTTAAAATCGCTATTTCGCACGAATTTGAAGCCAAATCTTTTATATCGCACGATATTGAAAGCTAAATCGCTTTTTTCGCGTGAATTCAAAGCTAATACGTGCATTTCGTACGAATCTGAAGCTAAATTGTTCATTTCGCATGAATTTGAAGCAAATTCGTTTCTTTAAAATCGCTATTTCGCACGAATTTGAAGCCATATCATGTATATCGCACGATATTGAAAGTTAAATCGCTTTTTTCGCGTGAATTCAAAGCTAATTCGTGTATTTCGTACGAATCTGAAGCTAAATTGTTCATTTCGCATGAATTTGAAGCAAATTCGTTTCTTTAAAATCGCTATTTCGCACGAATTTGAAGCCAAATCATGTATATCGCACGATATTGAAAGTTAAATCGCTTTTTTCGCGTGAATTCAAAGCTAATACGTGCATTTCGTACGAATCTGAAGCTAAATTGTTCATTTCGCATGAATTTGAAGCAAATTCGTTTCTTTAAAATCGCTGTTTCGCACGAATTTGAAGCCAAATCATGTATATCGCATGATATTGAAAGTTAAATCGCTTTTTTCGCGTGAATTCAAAGCTAATTCGTGTATTTCGTTCGAATCTGAAGCTGAATTGTTCATTTCGCATGAATTTGAAGCAAATTCGTTTCTTTAAAATCGCTATTTCGCACGAATTTGAAGCCAAATTGTGTATATCGCTTGATATTGAAGTTAAATCGCGTTTTTCGCGTGAATTCAAAGCTATTTCGTGTATTTCGTACGAATCTGAAGCTAAATTGTTCATTTCGCATAAAATTGGAAGAAAATTCGTTTGTTTAAAATCGCTATTTTGCACGAATTTGAAGCCAAATCGTGTATATCGCATGATATTGAAAGTTAAATCGCTTTTTTCGCGTGAATTCAAAGCTAATTCGTGTATTTCGTACGAATCTGAAGCTAAATTGTTCATTTCGCATGAATTTGAAGCAAATTCGTTTCTTTAAAATCGCTATTTCGCACGAATTTGAAGCCAAATCGTGTATATCGCATGATATTGAAGTTAAATCGTTTGTTTCGCGTGAATTTAAAGCTAATTCGTGTATTTCGTACGAATCTGAAGCTAAATTGTTCATTTCGCATGTATTTGAAGCAAATTCGTTTGTTTAAAATCGCTGTTTCGCACGAATTTGAAGCCAAATCATGTATATCGCATGATATTGAAAGTTAAATCGCTTTTTTCGCGTGAATTCAAAGCTAATTCGTGTATTTCGTTCGAATCTGAAGCTAAATTGTTCATTTCGCATGAATTTGAAGCAAATTCGTTTCTTTAAAATCGCTATTTCGCACGAATTTGAAGCCAAATTGTGTATATCGCTTGATATTGAAGTTAAATCGCGTTTTTCGCGTGAATCCAAAGCTATTTCGTGTATTTCGTACGAATCTGAAGCTAAATTGTTCATTTCGCATGAATTTGAAGAAAATTCGTTTGTTTAAAATCGCTATTTTGCACGAATTTGAAGCCAAATCGTGTATATCGCATGATATTGAAAGTTAAATCGCTTTTTTCGCGTGAATTCAAAGCTAATTCGTGTATTTCGTACGAATCTGAAGCTAAATTGTTCATTTCGCATGAATTTGAAGCAAATTCGTTTCTTTAAAATCGCTATTTCGCACGAATTTGAAGCCAAATCGTGTATATCGCATGATATTGAAGTTAAATCGCGTTTTTCGCGTGAATTCAAAGCTATTTCGTGTATTTCGTACGAATCTGAAGCTAAATTGTTCATTTCGCATGAATTTGAAGAAAATTCGTTTGTTTAAAATCGCTATTTCGCACGAATTTGAAGCCAAATCATGTATATCGCACGATATTGAAAGCTAAATCGCTTTTTTCGCGTGAATTCAAAGCTAATACGTGCATTTCGTACGAATCTGAAGCTAAATTGTTCATTTCGCATGAATTTGAAGCAAATTCGTTTCTTTAAAATCGCTATTTCGCACGAATTTGAAGCCAAATCGTGTATATCGCATGATATTGAAGTTAAATCGCTTTTTTCGCGTGAATTCAAAGCTAATACGTGCATTTCGTACGATTCTGAAGCTAAATTGTTCATTTCGCATGAATTTGAAGCAAATTCGTTTCTTTAAAATCGCTATTTCGCACGAATTTGAAGCCAAATCGTGTATATCGCATGATATTCAAGTTTAATCGCTTTTTTCGCGTGAATTCAAAGCTAATTCGTGTATTTCGTACGAATCTGAAGCTAAATTGTTCATTTCGCATGTATTTGAAGCAAATTCGTTTGTTTAAAATCGCTGTTTCGCACGAATTTGAAGCCAAATCATGTATATCGCATGATATTGAAAGTTAAATCGCTTTTTTCGCGTGAATTCAAAGCTAATTCGTGTATTTCGTTCGAATCTGAAGCTAAATTGTTCATTTCGCATGAATTTGAAGCAAATTCGTTTCTTTAAAATCGCTATTTCGCACGAATTTGAAGCCAAATTGTGTATATCGCTTGATATTGAAGTTAAATCGCGTTTTTCGCGTGAATTCAAAGCTATTTCGTGTATTTCGTACGAATCTGAAGCTAAATTGTTCATTTCGCATAAAATTGGAAGAAAATTCGTTTGTTTAAAATCGCTATTTTGCACGAATTTGAAGCCAAATCGTGTATATCGCATGATATTGAAAGTTAAATCGCTTTTTTCGCGTGAATTCAAAGCTAATTCGTGTATTTCGTACGAATCTGAAGCTAAATTGTTCATTTCGCATGAATTTGAAGCAAATTCGTTTCTTTAAAATCGCTATTTCGCACGAATTTGAAGCCAAATCGTGTATATCGCATGATATTGAAGTTAAATCGTTTGTTTCGCGTGAATTTAAAGCTAATTCGTGTATTTCGTACGAATCTGAAGCTAAATTGTTCATTTCGCATGTATTTGAAGCAAATTCGTTTGTTTAAAATCGCTGTTTCGCACGAATTTGAAGCCAAATCATGTATATCGCATGATATTGAAAGTTAAATCGCTTTTTTCGCGTGAATTCAAAGCTAATTCGTGTATTTCGTTCGAATCTGAAGCTAAATTGTTCATTTCGCATGAATTTGAAGCAAATTCGTTTCTTTAAAATCGCTATTTCGCACGAATTTGAAGCCAAATTGTGTATATCGCTTGATATTGAAGTTAAATCGCGTTTTTCGCGTGAATTCAAAGCTATTTCGTGTATTTCGTACGAATCTGAAGCTAAATTGTTCATTTCGCATGAATTTGAAGAAAATTCGTTTGTTTAAAATCGCTATTTTGCACGAATTTGAAGCCAAATCGTGTATATCGCATGATATTGAAAGTTAAATCGCTTTTTTCGCGTGAATTCAAAGCTAATTCGTGTATTTCGTACGAATCTGAAGCTAAATTGTTCATTTCGCATGAATTTGAAGCAAATTCGTTTCTTTAAAATCGCTATTTCGCACGAATTTGAAGCCAAATCGTGTATATCGCATGATATTGAAGTTAAATCGCGTTTTTCGCGTGAATTCAAAGCTATTTCGTGTATTTCGTACGAATCTGAAGCTAAATTGTTCATTTCGCATGAATTTGAAGAAAATTCGTTTGTTTAAAATCGCTATTTCGCACGAATTTGAAGCCAAATCATGTATATCGCACGATATTGAAAGCTAAATCGCTTTTTTCGCGTGAATTCAAAGCTAATACGTGCATTTCGTACGAATCTGAAGCTAAATTGTTCATTTCGCATGAATTTGAAGCAAATTCGTTTCTTTAAAATCGCTATTTCGCACGAATTTGAAGCCAAATCGTGTATATCGCATGATATTGAAGTTAAATCGCTTTTTTCGCGTGAATTCAAAGCTAATACGTGCATTTCGTACGATTCTGAAGCTAAATTGTTCATTTCGCATGAATTTGAAGCAAATTCGTTTCTTTAAAATCGCTATTTCGCACGAATTTGAAGCCAAATCGTGTATATCGCATGATATTCAAGTTTAATCGCTTTTTTCGCGTGAATTCAAAGCTAATTCGTGTATTTCGTACGAATCTGAAGCTAAATTGTTCATTTCGCATGAATTTGAAGCAAATTCGTTTCTTTAAAATCGCTATTTCGCACGAATTTGAAGCCAAATCGTGTATATCGCATGATATTGAAGTTAAATCGCGTTTTTCGCGTGAATTCAAAGCTATTTCGTGTATTTCGTACGAATCTGAAGCTAAATTGTTCATTTCGCATGAATTTGAAGAAAATTCGTTTGTTTAAAATCGCTATTTTGCACGAATTTGAAGCCAAATCGTGTATATCGCATGATATTGAAAGTTAAATCGCTTTTTTCGCGTGAATTCAAAGCTAATTCGTGTATTTCGTACGAATCTGAAGCTAAATTGTTCATTTCGCATGAATTTGAAGCAAATTCGTTTCTTTAAAATCGCTATTTCGCACGAATTTGAAGCCAAATCGTGTATATCGCATGATATTGAAGTTAAATCGCGTTTTTCGCGTGAATTCAAAGCTATTTCGTGTATTTCGTACGAATCTGAAGCTAAATTGTTCATTTCGCATGAATTTGAAGAAAATTCGTTTGTTTAAAATAGCTATTTTGCACGAATTTGAAGCCAAATCGTGTATATCGCATGATATTGAAAGTTAAATCGCTTTTTTCGCGTGAATTCAAACCTAATTCGTGTATTTCGTACGAATCTGAAGCTAAATTGTTCATTTCGCATGAATTTGAAGCAAATTCGTTTCTTTAAAATCGCTATTTCGCACGAATTTGAAGCCAAATCGTGTTTATCGCATGATATTGAAGTTAAATCGCTTTTTTCGCGTGAATTCAAAGCTAATTCGTGTATTTCGTACGAATCTGAAGCTAAATTGTTCATTTCGCATGTATTTGAAGCAAATTCGTTTGTTTAAAATCGCTATTTCGCACGAATTTGAAGCCAAATCGTGTATATCGCATGATATTGAAAGTTAAATCGCTTTTTTCGCGTGAATTCAAAGCTAATTCGTGTATTTCGTACGAATCTGAAGCTAAATTGTTCATTTCGCATGAATTTGAAGCAAATTCGTTTCTTTAAAATCGCTATTTCGCACGAATTTGAAGCCAAATCATGTATATCGCACGATATTGAAAGTTAAATCGCTTTTTTCGCGTGAATTCAAAGCTAATACGTGCATTTCGTACGAATCTGAAGCTAAATTGTTCATTTCGCATGAATTTGAAGCAAATTCGTTTCTTTAAAATCGCTATTTCGCACGAATTTGAAGCCAAATCATGTATATCGCACGATATTGAAAGTTAAATCGCTTTTTTCGCGTGAATTCAAAGCTAATACGTGCATTTCGTGCGAATCTGAAGCTAAATTGTTCATTTCGCATGAATTTGAATCAAATTCGTTTGTTTAAAATCGCTATTTCGCACGAATTTGAAGCCAAATCATGTATATCGCACGATATTGAAAGCTAAATCGCTTTTTTCGCGTGAATTCAAAGCTAATACGTGCATTTCGTACGAATCTGAAGCTAAATTGTTCATTTCGCATGAATTTGAAGCAAATTCGTTTCTTTAAAATCGCTATTTCGCACGAATTTGAAGCCAAATCGTGTATATCGCATGATATTGAAGTTAAATCGTTTGTTTCGAGTGAATTTAAAGCTAATTCGTGTATTTCGTACGAATCTGAAGCTAAATTGTTCATTTCGCATGAATTTGAAGCAAATTCGTTTCTTTAAAATCGCTATTTCGCACGAATTTGAAGCCAAATCGTGTATATCGCATGATATTGAAGTTAAATCGCTTTTTTCGCGTGAATTCAAAGCTAATACGTGCATTTCATACGAATCTGAAGCTAAATTGTTCATTTCGCATGAATTTGAAGCAAATCCGTTTCTTTAAAATCGCTATTTCGCACGAATTTGAAGCCAAATCATGTATATCGCACGCTATTGAAAGTTAAATCGCTTTTTTCGCGTGAATTCAAAGCTAATACGTGCATTTCGTGCGAATCTGAATCTAAATTGTTCATTTCGCATGAATTTGAAGCAAATTCGTTTCTTTAAAATCGCTATTTCGCACGAATTTGAAGCCAAATCGTGTATATCGCATGATATTGAAGTTAAATCGTTTGTTTCGCGTGAATTTAAAGCTAATTCGTGTATTTCGTACGAATCTGAAGCTAAATTGTTCATTTCGCATGAATTTGAAGCAAATTCGTTTGTTTAAAATCGCTATTTCGCACGAATTTGAAGCCAAATCGTGTATATCGCATGATATTCAAGTTAAATCGCTTTTTTCGCGTGAATTCAAAGCTAATTCGTGTATTTCGTACGAATCTGAAGCTAAATTGTTCATTTCGCATGAATTTGAAGCAAATTCGTTTCTTTAAAATCGCTATTTCGCACGAATTTGAAGCCAAATCGTGTTTATCGCATGATATTGAAGTTAAATCGCTTTTTTCGCGTGAATTCAAAGCTAATTCGTGTATTTCGTACGAATCTGAAGCTAAATTGTTCATTTCGCATGTATTTGAAGCAAATTCGTTTGTTTAAAATCGCTATTTCGCACGAATTTGAAGCCAAATCGTGTATATCGCATGATATTGAAAGTTAAATCGCTTTTTTCGCGTGAATTCAAAGCTAATTCGTGTATTTCGTACGAATCTGAATGAAGCTAAATTGTTCATTTCGCATGAATTGAAGTAAATTCGTTTCTTTAAAATCGCTATTTCGCACGAATTTGAAGCCAAATCATGTATATCGCACGATATTGAAAGTTAAATCGCTTTTTTCGCGTGAATTCAAAGCTAATACGTGCATTTCGTACGAATCTGAAGCTAAATTGTTCATTTCGCATGAATTTGAAGCAAATTCGTTTCTTTAAAATCGCTATTTCGCACGAATTTGAAGCCAAATCATGTATATCGCACGATATTGAAAGTTAAATCGCTTTTTTCGCGTGAATTCAAAGCTAATACGTGCATTTCGTGCGAATCTGAAGCTAAATTGTTCATTTCGCATGAATTTGAATCAAATTCGTTTGTTTAAAATCGCTATTTCGCACGAATTTGAAGCCAAATCATGTATATCGCACGATATTGAAAGCTAAATCGCTTTTTTCGCGTGAATTCAAAGCTAATACGTGCATTTCGTACGAATCTGAAGCTAAATTGTTCATTTCGCATGAATTTGAAGCAAATTCGTTTCTTTAAAATCGCTATTTCGCACGAATTTGAAGCCAAATCGTGTATATCGCATGATATTGAAGTTAAATCGTTTGTTTCGCGTGAATTTAAAGCTAATTCGTGTATTTCGCACGAATTTGAAGCCAAATCGTGTATATCGCATGATATTGAAGTTAAATCGTTTGTTTCGCGTGAATTTAAAGCTAATTCGTGTATTTCGTACGAATCTGAAGCTAAATTGTTCATTTCGCATGAATTTGAAGCAAATTCGTTTGTTTAAAATCGCTATTTCGCACGAATTTGAAGCCAAATCGTGTATATCGCATGATATTCAAGTTAAATCGCTTTTTTCGCGTGAATTCAAAGCTAATTCGTGTATTTCGTACGAATCTGAAGCTAAATTGTTCATTTCGCATGAATTTGAAGAAAATTCGTTTCTTTAAAATCGCTATTTCGCACGAATTTGAAGCCAAATCGTGTATATCGCATGATATTGAAGTTAAATCGCGTTTTTCGCGTGAATTCAAAGCTATTTCGTGTATTTCGTACGAATCTGAAGCTAAATTGTTCATTTCGCATGAATTTGAAGCAAATTCGTTTGTTTAAAATCGCTATTTTGCACGAATTTGAAGCCAAATCGTGTATATCGCATGATATTGAAAGTTAAATCGCTTTTTTCGCGTGAATTCAAAGCTAATTCGTGTATTTCGTACGAATCTGAAGCTAAATTGTTCATTTCGCATGAATTTGAAGCAAATTCGTTTCTTTAAAATCGCTATTTCGCACGAATTTGAAGCCAAATC